>NC_091299.1:32649262-32763110 GCF_038502225.1 Cherax quadricarinatus
TGAGATATCAGTCCTGCAAGGAAGATGAAGGTGAGAGGAGGGTTGCACCACTCAAACACCAATGAGGTTGAAAATGAAGGCATGGACATCGTTCATGGAAAGAGACTACATTACCAGTGTTCAGTCGAAACATTGGCGTCGATCAGTTGGGTGATCATGTATTCCTGCATTTGCGGGCCGAAGAAGTGACGGGCATAACAAGATGAATGTTGGTTATAACTGGTGGCAAAATATCAACAGTGCTCTCAAAGTGTTCTAATAAACGTTTCAACTACGAGATAAACTAAAAACTAACAGACAACAATTATTTGACCAGAATGATGATTAGTGCCAAAGCCTATTGTCAACGTGTCTGGGGACAGCTTCAGGGGATGACTGTGGGACAGATCTTGAGTGATTGGCGGGCGGGACAGTGAACGAATATCACCAAAGCCATGACTATTGATAGTGGTTTGGTTGGTTGACTGTATAAACAATTGCAAGTCAGAGAAGGATAAAGTGGGCAAAAGTGAACCAATATAAAAAGTATAGGTGTAGCTTTCTGAGTTCTGGTGGACAAAGCGTCAAAATCAATGACAAATAAATGAACTCTAAGCTTTGGGCAGAGCAGAGAGGGTTTGTTACAGAGCAGCATGTGGGCGGGTTTAGAAGATAAACAGTAGTGTAAGCTGAAAAATTTTGGGTATAGTTGAGCTCAGAGATTGGTGAAGACCCAGAAAGCATTGTGCTGACTGGGGTGCCCAACGGCTGTGTAAAACGACATAACATCAGTCAAATCGGCCCAGAAAACCTGCTTGGGAGAAGAAGACTGTGATCGGAGGACCAGGTAATGGAGCTGAGAGGTGGAAACTCACTGGGGGCAGATCAGAAGTGTGGGGCTTGGCGGGAACTAATGTTGTGGGACAGAATAGACCAGATGGGGACACAACAAAGGAATATTTCAACAAGTGTTGGACAACCTTACATACAGATGAGAGAAGTGAAAAACTACTAAGCATCAATACCTCAAAGCAATGGATGAACAACATCTCTCCGTAAGTCAAAGGGAGGAAGAAGAAGCTGAGATGTAGCATTTTGCTTCTTTATTTCTTTGTCTTTTAAGCACATACATAAACTGTTGCTTCACTGAGTAGACATGTGTTCATTTAAGAAATGTTTATATGACATGTATAATGTAAGATGGAGAAAGATGTAGAGGAAGTGTTGTTTCTCGAACAGACAGAGCCTTAAATGCTAATTCTATTTAGTTACCAAAACTGATCATGTAATGCTCAGACATGTTTTTTGATGGAAGCAGCAGGCCAGTGAGGGTGGTGGTTGTGTTATATGAGACACGAAGGCCTTGTATATGGATCTTTTAAAGAAAACAAGTACAAAGCTAAACATCAGCTGTGAAACATAATGAATTCGAAAATACTAAACGAGGAAGCATAACAAATCATGTTGCATATGTATTATATCTGAAGTGAACTTTTCATGACAACAAGAACCGGGATATCTAGTCGGGACCAGGTGCTCGTTTGATACTGTGTGTTTCATTTGATGGGGTTGAGTGGGTATCTTTGTGGATAGTGTGGAAATTGGCGAGAGAAGTAAATCGATGAATAGCGAGCTGAAGAAGTTATGGACGATGTTTGGTCATGTTAATATAAATTTAATCATGTAGTAAAATCATAAAGGCGGAAAGCTTTGAAAATACGGCGACAGTATGACTGTTGTTGAGCATGACTCGCTCGGAAAGAATCATGGGATATAACACCGCTGCGTATCGAAGCCTTTGTCGTCGAATAACTGCTGCAGCCTCATGACTTAACAACTGAGCAACGTTCACGTACATAATGAGAATCTTGAAGACACTTTATACCGTGTATATTCAGGCCCATGCCAAATATTGCTTTTCCATTTGAACCACGCCGATAAGCTGTCGGCTTGGAAAATTGCAAAGTTGTAGTTGGTTCAGCTAAGAGAATACCTGAAAAAATTCAAATCATTGACATTTTTGGAGGACAGATGGAGACAAATAACAAACATATAATATAAGTGGATGGTTAGGATATTGGCGAGACGGATAGTTTTGCGAGAGGAACAAAACAGGCTTGTTGAAGTTAACACAAATGAGTCAGAAAATGTGGAAATATTATTCATTCATGGGTTGTAGGCGAAGAAGACAATTATTCAAAATGTTTGAAAGTGGGCTGAATATTGATTTTAGTGGGTGATCGCTCGTGGGCGAGAAGACAATTCATGGTGAAGGCGGACAGAGCCAGAACATTTAACTACAATGAACATTGCAGGTGGTACACATATATATATATATATATGCCTCTCTCTACTCTCTCTCTGCTATATATATATCTCCTCTCTTCATACACATATACTTTGTTGAGTTCACCCAGGACTGGATGCTTTCATCTTTAACTCATATATCTTGCGAAGGAGTTGCTTTACTGATTTTCATTGTAACATTAACACCTGTTGGAGTGTTTTTTCATGTATCTCGAATCAATTAACCTGTGATTCCTGATCATAATGTTGCATCATAACAACGTCGTAACAGCCATTGTCTGTTATGTCCTGTCAACGCTCTTTTTGCAAATCCAGCCTCATTTGAATATATTATGTATGGACGGATGGTTTACGTGCGGCTGCTTCACTACGGATAATTATCTTAAGTGTTTCTGTTCTTCATTCCATATACGTTGTCTGAACCACATAACAACCTTTATAAACCCTGTTAGTTCAACAGTTTCCATTATTACCTCTCTGTTGTGATTATTGCATCATTACTTTGCCATTGCCTCATTGCATCATATGTTATATAACTACCAACATTATTCTTATTCTTTACACATATAAGCGTTCAGTGGTTATATCTTGTTCCCTGTATCGGACAGATCTTTGTCATCTGAACTCTCATTTTACTCACTCTTTATAATCAGTTAGTTTATCATCTTTCTTTGATTTATCTGAAACATCACTCACAATATCTGGATCATTCTTTCTCGCATATATCGATGTAGTGTTCGGCGTTTGTTACTAATCTTCTGTTCTTCTCGTAACACCTCGCCTGTGTTGCTGTTTTCTTCAGCATTTTGCACCTATTAATTCGTCCACCATTCTCTAACTTTGCCTTTAGTCTCTGGGCGCGGTGTGTGGCGAGGCTGCGTGTTAACTCCATGACGGTGAGTTCACTATCATTTGCTCACTTCGCGTGGGCTGGCGGTTTGACATCTATATTATTAAACAACGATGACATCACATCGCCGTATTTTCTTTACTGAGCATTACCTCATATATAACGAACCTCTTATCTCGTAGCTCTTGCTGTACTCATTAACTACTCTATCTGCATTGATGGGCATTTCTCAGTGCATATAACAGTCATGATGCTTTTAAGACATCTTTAGTATATCTAATACTGTTCACTTTATATGTTTATGTAGCTACAGTCAGCTTTTACTACTTTCTAACCTGTGTTTAATATATCTCTATTTTTAGTAACTTATGCTTAATTTAACACCAGTTCTTACGCTCTATACTTTACCAGTATATAACAGACTTATCATAATTTTACTCTTTTAATACACACTTTGCTGCAAACTTCTTATCTCTTAATCCTAATTTTATAGTGTTTATTAATAATTTTCAACATCAAACCATATTGTTTTGCTTTGTTGAAGGAATATCTTTTTTTTATACAATTAGTGTTTATTGCCTTTGTTTACTGCACTTTATATAGAGACTTTATATAAACGGACGATATCATATTAGGATGACGGTGACAACTCATGTAATCATTTATTATTATCATGTTTAACGATTATAAATATTCACTCATCTTCTTGTTATATATCTTTAATAACTCTCTCTCATTTTAATGACAATCGTTGTTCTCTGAAACGCCACAACATTTAATCTCACTCCCAACACTCTGGCCTCACTTAAATTTGTTCAATGCTTATCTCACCCTCTCATTTGCTCTCTTTTACAGCTGCTTCCACTCCTCTGCCTCTCTCTTTCTCCTATACTCTCCCTCCACATCACTTCTATATAAAACCCTCCTCACTCTGCTCTTATACCTCTCTGCACCACATATCATTTCCACAATCACTCCTCCCCCTCCTGCACCAGCACCATATAGCTTCAGCTTCTGCCTGGAACCTCCTGCTCTACATTTTAAGCCTACCCCTATACCTCTGTTGTACCTATGCTCTCAATGTTATCATCCTCCAAGTAGCTATTTATATCACACCCACCCTCTTGCCTCCTCTTTTCAGTTTCTCAGCCTTGCCTCTCTTTACAATTAGCTATTATACTTGCCTTCCATCTACACTTTTACTCTCAAGTGCTCTGGCACAAAGTGATCCCAGTATATCTGTGGCCCCTCTATAAACACTGCCACATCACAAGTCTATCATAGTCTTTTGCTCTACCATGCAAATCATAACTACTGTGTTTCCCTTTCATATATCATATACTTATTTATCACTCTTTTCTTAAAAATGTCTCTGTTACTATAACTAAACCCCTTTCTATACAGGTTCCAATCAAAGGGCTCCCATTATCATTTACACTGTTTAAACCTTACTACACCAAGTTCTCTATGTGATTCTCACCATGATTGCTCTCTCATGGTTCAAACCTCATGTTCCTTGTTTATGCCCAGATATATATCTCTGTTACTCTCTGCCAGTTGCATTGCACTTATTATGTTATATGCATCAACCATTTGCTTCAATCATGATGCGATTTTGCGTTCATATTCTCTTTCTCTTCCATGTTTGAATCGTTTAACATTATATTCACCACTACATGCTCTCAGATCTCCAGTTGTCTAATTTTATTTACTGTTCTCTACAACCAGCTGTTTAACCAGTGGATCAATCATTCTTTTCGTTTCATAAATAACGATATCTCATTTAGTGATATTCCACCTGTCCAACGTTAACATCAGTTTTATAGTTTTCAACTATTATCTTTTGATAATATTCTGAAAAATTATATTATTAACCAACTTATTTCGATGCCTCATGTTATAACGAAGCGTCTTTGCCCTTTGCTCTTTGTGGATAATGAAAATAGAAAGTGCAACTCATTGAAAAAAAACACAGATGTATGTATATAGTGCATCAGCGCGTAATGTCTGAATGATGGTGGATAGTGACTGATAAATCATATTCAATAAGTGTTCATGAAGGACAGAAGAAATAATAAATATATCATTATTTAAACAAGTTTTGGTTGTTTTGATCATCTGAGGATTGCCTTCCTGGTGGTTATATCTGCAACTTATATATATTATTTTGTGTGTATATGTAGCATGTGTATATATATATCTCTCTCTGCCTCTATATATATATATACACACACACACTAGCACTAACATTATAAATAACATTCAACTCTTGTAGAGATGATTAGACCATTATAATGCATTATTGTTGACAGATTGTAACTTTTAGTTTGAACCTTTTCTTGAAGCATAAACTGAAAGTTCAGTGGGACAGAGAACTGGCAGGGAAGCCAGTTAATGAGATGATGGAATATGTAGCAACAAAATGCAAGGAGGCTGAGGAGAGGTTTGTACCCAAGGGTAACAGGATTAATGAAAAAGCCAGGATGAGCCCATGGTTTACCCAAAGGTGCAGGGAAGCAAAAACCAAGTGTGCTAGGGAATGGAAGAAATATAGAAGGCAAAGGACCCAGGAGAATAAGGAGAACAGTCGTAGAGCCAGAAACGAATATGCACAGATAAGAAGGGAGGCCCAAAGACAATATGAAAATGACATAGCAGCGAAGGCCAAATCTGACCCGAAACTGTTGTACAGCCACATCAGGAGGAAAACAACAGTCAAGGACCAGGTAATCAGGCTAAGGAAGGAAGGAGGAGAGACAACAAGAAATGACCGTGAAGTATGTGAAGAACTCAACAAGAGATTCAAAGAAGTGTTCACAGAGGAGACAGAAGGGACTCCAGAAAGACGGAAAGGTGGGGCACACCACCAAGTGCTGGACACAGTGCACACAACCGAGGAAGAAGTGAAGAGGCTTCTGAGTGAGCTAGATACCTCAAAGGCAATGGGGCCAGATAACATCTCCCCATGGGTATTGAGAGAGGGAGCAGAGGCGCTATGTGTACCCCTAACAACAATATTCAATACATCTATCGAAACAGGGAGATTGCCTGAGGCATGGAAGACAGCAAATGTAGTCCCAATCTTTAAAAAAGGAGACAGACATGAAGCATTAAACTACAGACCAGTGTCACTGACATGTATAGTATGCAAAATCATGGAGAAGATTATCAGGAGAAGAGTGGTGGAACACCTAGAAAGGAATGATCTCATCAACAGCAGCCAACATGGTTTCAGGGACGGGAAATCCTGTGTCACAAACCTACTGGAGTTCTATGACATGGTGACAGCAGTAAGACAAGAGAGAGAGGGGTGGGTGGATTGCATTTTCTTGGACTGCAAGAAGGCGTTTGACACAGTTCCACACGAGAGATTGGTGCAAAAACTGGAGGACCAAGCAGGGATAACAGGGAAGGCACTACAATGGATCAGGGAATACTTGTCAGGAAGACAGCAGCGAGTCATGGTACGTGGCGAGGTGTCAGAGTGGGCACCTGTGACCAGCGGGGACCCGCAGGGGTCAGTCCTAGGACCAGTGCTGTTTCTGGTATTTGTGAACGACATGACGGAAGGAATAGACTCTGAGGTGTCCCTGTTTGCAGATGACGTGAAGTTGATGAGAAGAATTCACTCGATCGAAGACCAGGCAGAACTACAAAGGGATCTGGACAGGCTGCAGACCTGGTCCAGCAATTGGCTCCTGGAGTTCAATCCCACCAAGTGCAAAGTCATGAAGATTGGGGAAGGGCAAAGAAGGCCGCAGACGGAGTACAGTCTAGGGAGTCAGAGACTACAAACCTCACTCAAGGAAAAAGATCTTGGGGTGAGTATAACACCAGGCACATCTCCTGAAGCGCACATCAACCAAATAACTGCTGCAGCATATGGGCGCCTAGCAAACCTCAGAACAGCATTCCGACATCTTAATAAGAAATCATTCAGGACCCTGTACACCGTGTATGTTAGGCCCATATTGGAGTATGCGGCACCAGTTTGGAACCCACACCTAGCCAAGCACGTGAAGAAACTAGAGAAAGTGCAAAGGTTTGCAACAAGACTAGTCCCAGAGCTAAGAGGTATGTCCTACGAGGAGAGGTTAAAGGAAATCAACCTGACGACACTGGAGGACAGGAGAGATAGGGGGGACATGATAACGACATACAAAATACTGAGAGGAATTGACAAGGTGGACAAAGACAGGATGTTCCAGAGATTGGACACAGTAACAAGGGGACACAGTTGGAAGCTGAAGACACAGATGAATCACAGGGATGTTAGGAAGTATTTCTTCAGCCACAGAGTAGTCAGTAAGTGGAATAGTTTGGGAAGCGATGTAGTGGAGGCAGGATCCATACATAGCTTTAAGCAGAGGTATGATAAAGCTCACGGCTCAGGGAGAGTGACCTAGTAGCGATCAGTGAAGAGGCGGGGCCAGGAGCTCGGACTCGACCCCCGCAACCTCAACTAGGTGAGTACAACTAGGTGAGTACACACACACACACACACACAGAAAGTACAAAGGTTTGCAACAAGGCTAGTCCCAGAGCTCAAGGGAATGTCGTACGAGGAAAGGTTAAAGGAAATCGGACTGACGACACTGGAGGACAGAAGGGTCAGGGGAGACATGATAACGACATACAAGATACTGCGGAGAATAGACAAGGTGGACAGAGATAGGATGTTCCAGAGAGGGGACACAGGGACAAGGGGTCACAACTGGAAGCTGAAGACTCAGACGAGTCACAGGGACGTTAGGAAGTATTTCTTCAGTCATAGAGTTGTCAGCAAGTGGAATAACCTAGAAAGTGAAGTAGTGGAGGCAGGAACCATACATAGTTTTAAGAAGAGGTATGACAAAGCTCAGGAAGCAGAGAGAGAGAGGACCCAGTAGCGATCAGTGAAGAGGCGGGGCCAGGAGCTGAGTCTCGACCCCTGCAACCACAATTAGGTGAGTACAATTAGGTGAGTACACACACACACACACACACACACACACACACACACACACACACACACACACACACACACACACACACACATATATATATATATATATATATATATATATATATATATATATATATATATATATATATATATATATATATATATATATATATATATATATATATATATATATACATACGGTGGGGGAGATGCTCCACTCGGGGTATAGTTTGTTTATGTATATATGCTTTACAGAACTGAAGTGAATGACTCACAGGCAAGAACAACAAGGGGTGAGCAGGGAAGTGCGGGAAAGGAACATCGTAGAAAAAGAGCAGAGACTGAACCCAGCCGCAGAGCACTGTATGGCAGATGTTGACTAGAGTTAAAGGAAGCAGGAGGACGCTTGCTGAGTATCCTGACTAATAGTCTTGAGTATATCTTGATAATGTAAAAGAGAGCGGCAATGGCAGGCAGGAGGATCACTTCATGATGATTGATGTGATACCTGTTCTCATTGTACAGAAGTACAGCTTTTAGACTTCTGGAGGAGCTGTCAATGAAGAGTCTCCACTCATCTGGATTGCATGCAATTCCAATTGCATCAAACAGGCCTGATACATCACTACAGTAGCACAACCTGTCTTCATTATTGAAGAGGCTTGAGAAATGTTAGTGACGTTTTCTTTGGCTTGTCACTTGCACTTTCATCCACCAAGTCCCACTCCTTGACTAAGCCTTGAAATCAAAAGCTCAGCATTTGACCTTGTCAAACCAAGATCTCTGATAAGGTCATTGAAGTTTGTTTTGTTTGGATAGTAAGGATTTCTCCCAAAAGCTGTTCACTGTGCTCTTCGTTTTCTGAATTGCTGCTTTCTTCTCCTGACGGTTGACATATTTCTGGAGGTGTAGGTACAGGAAGATCAGCGCTGTGTGGTACTGGTGCAATAGAAGAGGGAAGGTCTGGATAAGAAATAGCAGGTGCATTTTTCCCAGTTCGGTGTTGGGAAGGATCCACCAGTTAGTTGGTTGAGTGATCAGTGAGTTCACGCCATATTCTAGGAACACCAAACTTCATGATTCTTTTTCCTCCTCTATATCATCCTGTAAAAGAACAAAAGAATTAGTTCCTGTTACATGCATTTCATTTAAACTTTGCTCTTGTCTTAATGAATTGACCACATATGTAGCAGAATGTATCTGGAGAATGACTGCAGCCTCTTGATGCCATTTCACTTCTGATGTATCTTTTCAGGCAGCCAGAGCTGAACTGAATGCTGGTTTGTGAGCTCCTGTTTTTATATTTGCCAAACAAAACCCTAGAACATAATAGTTTCACATCATTCTCTAATGAAAGTGTTCCAGAAGTGTCCTGACCACAAAAGCAAAGTTCTGGGATCAAAATTGCTTTTTTAAATTTTGTTTAGTTGTAAAGAATTGGGAAATGATGCCTATTTCCCAGGAAGACGACAAAAGTGAAATTTTGATACATAGTGAATTATTAATTAAAATTATAGCTACAGATGGTTGCTATAATCTGGCTACATTATACAAGCTGGTGGCGGGGATGGCCACTATACTTCTGGTCCCACTATGTAAGCCAGTGCTCACTGCAGTCTGGTCACAGTGACTAGACTGCAGCGACCGTCTGATGGCGAGGCTCACTGCTGTCACATCAACAATCTATTTCTGTTTGATGTTCCAGGTTGTTGGTGTCATTATTGTACTATTGTAGTGTCAGCATTGTACTACTGTAGTGTCAGGATTGTATCATCAATATCCGTTGATCTATGACCTGCTGATTTAACACCTGATTAACCCCTGCTGATTAACACTTACCTATTTAACACCTGTTGACGTAGCATCTGCTGATCTGACATCTGCTGATCTATCACCTGCTGTTCTGACACTGCTGATCTCACACCTGCTTATCTAACACCTGTTGATCTTGCAGGTTCTCCAAGGGCTTCGCCTTCGCTAACCTGGAGACTGCGAATGAGTTCGAGGAACAGCGAGCTCGCTTCTTTCAGGTGAGTCCGCCAAATATTATTGCTATTCAGAGCCTCTTTTATCATCTTCACCTACCCTGCTCAACATGGAGACTTGTTTACATATCCTAAGAATTGGAACTTTACACCTTAGTCCCTAGATAGTCTGGGAAGACTGAATGTCTCCCGTCACTAGGACTGCAGGGGCTACAAGCCACTTCTTCTGACTTTTTTGGAGTTCCCAAACCACTGAACGGGTGGGGGTTGAACCCATGGCGAGTATGTCGTAAAATACAAGGCCCTTCTTAGGTCCTTTCCCTGATGCCGCTTCAGGGCTCCTGATCTAGGGAATGGCAGGTACCCATCCTCGCCCTCCCGTGAATCAAACCTAACTGCCTCTAATTTTCATGGCGATGAATAAGTCACTGGTATCTTTGCTGTTGGAAACTCTTCGCCAGCGCAGAAGGCTTTCTCAGATGAGTCAGGTGGTCAGTCCCTCAGTCTTGATAGGAGATGGTCAGTCCCCCGGCCTTGATAGGAGGCGAACGATCCCTCGGCCATGATAGGTGGTCAGTCCCTCTGCCTTGATAGGAGGTGGGAAGTCCCTCAGCCTTGATAGGAGGCGAACGATCCCTCAGCCATGATAGGTGGTCAGTCCCTCAGCCTTGATAGGAGATGGTCAGTCCCTCTGCCTTGATAGGAGGTGGGAAGTCCCTCAGCCTTGATAAGAGGTGGTCAATCCCCTAGCCTTGATAGAAGGTGATCAGTGTCCTGATATCCACTTAGCACTCTTCCCCTCATCAACAACTACTTGGCTCTGTCTTCCCCTCATCAACAACTACTTGGCTCTGTCTTCCCCTCATCCTCAACTGCTTGGCACTGTCTTCCCCTAATCATCAACTACTTGGCACTGTCTTCCCCTCATCAGCAACTACTTGACACTGTCTTCCCCTCATCACCAATACTTGACACTGTCTTCCCATCATCAACGACTACTTGACACTGTCTTTCAATCATCAACAACTACTTGACACTGTCTTCCCCTCATCAACAACTACTTGACACTGTCTTCGCCTCATCACCAATACTTGGCACTGTCTTCACCTCCTCAACAACTACTTGGCACTGTCTTCTCCTCATCAACAACTACTTGACACTGTCTTCGCCTCATCACCAATACTTGGCACTGTCTTCACCTCATCAACAACTACTTGGCACTGTCTTCTCCTCATCAACAACTACTTGACACTGTCTTCCCCTCATCAACAACTACTTGGCATTGTCTTCCCCTCATCAACAACTACTTGGCACTGTCTTCCCCTCATCAACAACTACTTGGCACTGTCTTCCCCTCATCAACAACTACTTGACACTGTCTTCCCCTCATCAACAACTACTTGACACTGTCTTCCCCTCATCAACAACTACTTGGCACTGTCTTCCCCTCATCAACAACTACTTGACACTCTCTTCCCCTCATCAACAATTACTTGGCACTGTCTTCCCCTCATCAACTACTTGGCACTCTCTTCCCCTCATCAACAACTACGTAGCACTGTCTTTCCCTCATTAACAACTACTTGACACTCTCTTCCCCTCATCAACAATTACTTGGCACTGTCTTCCCCTCATCAACAACTACTTAGCACTGTCTTTCCCTCATTAACAACTACTTGGCACTATCTTCCCCTCATCAACTACTTGGCACTGTCTTCCCCTCATCAACAACTACTTGACACTGTCTTCCCCTCATCAACAACTACTTGACACTGTCTTCCCCTCATCAACTACTTGGCACTCTCTTCCCCTCATCAACAACTACTTAGCACTGTACATTAAAATGGTATAAAATACCGACAGATTGATAGGTAAGACACATATGCAACAGTTAGGTATCTTTATTTCGAAACGTTTCGCCTACACAGTAGGCTTCTTCAGTCGAGTACAGAAAAGTTGATAGAAGCAGAAGATACTTGAAGACGATGTGATGGACTGATTACATCGTCTTCAAGTATCTTCTGCTTCTATCAACTTTTCTGTACTCGACTGAAGAAGCCTACTGTGTAGGCGAAACGTTTCGAAATAAAGATACCTAACTGTTGCATATGTGTCTTACCTATCTACTTAGCACTGTCTTGCCCTCATCAACAACTACCTGACACTGTCTTCCCCTCATCAACAACTTCTTGGCACTCTCTTCCCCTCATCAACAACTACTTAGCACTGTCTTCCCCTCATCAACAACTACCTGACACTGTCTTCCCCTCATCAACAACTTCTTGGCACTCTCTTCCCCTCATCAACAACTACTTAGCACTGTCTTCTCCTCATCAACTACTTGGCACTGTCTTCCCCTCATCAACAACTACTTAGCACTGTCTTCCCCTAATCAACAACTACTTGGCACTGTCTTCCCCTCATCAACAACTACTTGACACTGTCTTCCCCTCATCAACAACTACTTGGCACTGTCTTCCCCTCATCAACAACTACTTGACACTGTCTTCCCCTCATCAACAACTACTTGACACTGTCTTCCCCTCATCAACAACTACTTGACACTGTCTTCCCCTCATCAACAACTACTTAGCACTGTCTTCCCCTCATCAACAACTACTTGGCACTGTCTTCCCCTCATCAACAACTACTTGACACTGTCTTCCCCTCATCAACAACTACTTGACACTGTCTTCCCCTCATCAACAACTACTTAGCACTGTCTTCCCCTCATCAACAACTACTTGACACTGTCTTCCCCTCATCAACAACTACCTGGCACTGTCTTCCCCTCATCAACAACTACTTGACATTGTCTTCACCTCATCAACAATTCTTCTGGCTGGTATAAATCTTTCTCTATCATTCGTAACATCAAATCAAGACAATTTTCCTGACTCATTACAAAACTGTGAGTCAGACACATGTGCAACACCTGGGTATCTCTATTATTTAAACGTTTAGTAAACCAGTGGCGTTTTTCCCATACTGAGCTAAACGTTTTTTTTAATAAAGATACATGTGTCTTAGTCATCAACTTGTCGGTATTGTGTGTGTCATTAGAGTGATGGCTCGGAGTTTACTGCCGTGTGTCAGCATGTGTCTTTGGAGCATGCGTCTTGACAGTATGTGTTTTGACAGCATATGTCTTGAGAGAATGTGTCTTGAGACAATGTCTTGACAGCATGAGTCTTGATGGCATGTATCTTGACAGCATGAGTTTTGACAGCATGAGTCTTGACAGCATGAGTCTTGACAGCATGAGTCTTGATGGCATGTATCTTGACAGCATGAGTCTTGACAGCATGTATCTTGACAGCATGAGTCTTGACAGCATGAGTCTTGACAGCATGAGTCTTGACAGCATGAGTCTTGACAGCATGAGTCTTGATGGCATGAGTCTTGATGGCATGTATCTTGACACCATGAGTCTTGACAGCATGTATCTTGACAGCAAGTCTTGACAGCATGAGTCTTGATGGCATGTATCTTGACAGCATGAGTCTTGACAGCATGAATCTTGACAGCAAGTCTTGACAGCATGAGTCTTGACAGTATGAGTCTTAGCAGCATGAGTCTTGACAGCAAGTCTTGACAGCATGAGTCTTGACAGCATGAGTCTTGACAGCATGAGTCTTGACAGCATGAGTCTTGACAGCATGAATCTTGACAGCATGAGTCTTGACAGCATGAGTCTTGACAGCAACTCTTGACAGCATGAGTCTTGACAGCATGAGTCTTGATGGCATGAGTCTTGACAGCAACTCTTGACAGCATGAGTCTTGACAGTAACTCTTGACAGCATGAGTCTTGACAGCAACTCTTGACAGCATGAGTCTTGACAGCAACTCTTGACAGCATGAGCCTTGACAACAAGTCTTGACAGCATGAGTCTTGACAGTATGAGTCTTAGCAGCATGAGTCTTGACAGCAAGTCTTGACAGCATGAGTCTTGACAGCATGAGTCTTGACAGCACGAGTCTTGACAGCATGAATCTTGACAGCATGAGTCTTGACAGCATGAGTCTTGACAGCATGAGTCTTGATGGCATGAGTCTTATCAGCAACTCTTGACAGCATGAGTCTTGACAGCAACTCTTGACAGCATGAGTCTTGACAGCATGAGTCTTGACAGCAACTCTTGACAGCATGAGTCTTGACAGCATGAGTCTTGACAGCATGAGTCTTGATAGCATAAGTCTTGAGAGCATCTCTTGACAGCATGAGTCTTGACAGCATGAGTCTTGACAGCATGAGTCTTGATAGCATAAGTCTTGAGAGCATCTCTTGACAGCATGAGTCTTGACAGCATGAGTCTTGACAGCAACTCTTGACAGCATGAGTCTTGACAGCAACTCTTGGCAGCAGCTTTTGACAGCATGAGTCTTGACAGCAACTCTTGACAGCATGAGTCTTGACAGCAACTCTTGACAGCATGAGTCTTGACAGCAATTCTTGACAGCATGAGTCTTGACAGTATGAGTCTTGACAGCAAGTCTTGACAGCATGAGTCTTGACAGCAACTCTTGACAGTATGAGTCTTGACAGCAAGTCTTGACAGCATGAGTCTTGACAGCAACTCTTGACAGCATGAGTCTTGACAGCAACTCTTGGCAGTATGAGTCTTGACATCATGGGTCAGGTGTATCAGTCTCGGGTCTTAAAGTGTCTTTTATGAATCCTAAGTAGCAGTCTCTGGCTTATTAACTGGCTTACATAAGTCAGGTAAGCCATCAGGTACTTACCCACTAGACTGCAGCTCTGATAAGCCAGTAGTGGCTTACCCACTGATAAGACCAACCATACATTACATGTGGAAAATGCTGCATATTTTCCGAAAATACAGTGCATTTTGTACGTAAATTCATGGAATACATTGTAGTTAATAAAAATTAATTTGTAAATAGAAAAATGAACCAGCGACGGTGGGTTAGTGTCGCTGGGGAGAGACGCCATTGATTTGAATTGGGCAAAGGCACACTAGTGAAATGTGCATAAATTTCGTCGCTCTGGAGGTTAAATTGTGGTTGAAACCTCCTAAATGTGAGCAGAAATTGTTGGATTTCCAGTCCTGCAGAACGTGAAAATTAGGCGATTGGACAGGACTTCGTAATTAGATGGAAACAGTATAAAATTAACCCAGGTGATGTCTAGATTTATGTTGGAATTCTGGCCAGTATTTTCTTCATATTTTAGGAATGGGTTTGTGTATGACACACAAAGTAATCTCCAGACAAACTGGTGAGTGTTATTATTATAAATTCTCCGTCAGTGTATATGTAGTCATTTATTAAAATTAACATACAGTCCACATATTTATATTAATGTTTTACCAGAATTCCTGGTGATGTATATTTCATTTGAAATTAATATAGGTCTAGAGTGACTTGTGGACTTAGAAAGAGTGGAGTAGGTATCGAAGGGGGACATTTTTTGCGACCTAGAGTGTCCTAAGATTCTTACATGTCTCTGTAACCTTGAAAAAGAAGAATTATCTTTGTTACTTTCATTAAATTACTGGTATGTATCTTACGAGGTTCATCCAGATATTTTAAATTTTCCATATTACAAACCCTCCCGCCTAGCCACCCAGCGGTCAATTTCTTAACAAAGATTCTCAACACACGAGGCTTCCGTATCTCCTGACCCACAAAATACTACCATCTTCTCTTTCTTTCCCTATACTATTCTCTTTACTACTGATTATTTTAGCTGTGGTGTAAAAGAGAGGTGACAGGGGAGGATCAGGGGCAGTGTGGGTGACTCACCCATGCTGGTCTTCACCCAACTACCGTACTAAACTCAGCAGGATCCAGAGAGGGCAAAGAGGTTTCACACATAAACCTCTCAGCTAGATGACAGTATACAGCTTCTCCGATAAATACGAGTGTTTGACCCCAAGCAAGCTCTTGCCTATGTGTGTGTGTGTGTGTGTGTGTGTACTCACCTAATTGTGGTTGCAGGGGTCGAGATTCAGCTCCTGGCCCCACCTCTTCACTGATCGCTATTAGGTCCTCTCCCTCTCTGCTTCCTGAGCTTTGTCATACCTCTTCTTAAAACTATGTATGGTTCCTGCCTCCACTACTTCACTTGCTAGGCTATTTCACTTCCTGACAACTCTATGACTGAAGAAATACTTCCTAACGTCCCTGTGACTCGTCTGAGTCTTCAGCTTCCAGTTGTGACCCCTTGTCCCTGTGTCCCCTCTCTGGAACATCCTATCTCTGTCCACCTTGTCTATTCCCCGCAGTATCTTGTATGTCGTTATCATGTCTCCCCTGACCCTTCTGTCCTCCAGTGTCGTCAGTCCGATTTCCCTTAACTTTTCCTCGTACGACATTTCCCTGAGCTCTGGGACTAGCCTTGTTGCAAACGTTTGTACTTTCTCTAACTTCTTGATGTGATTGACCAGGTGTGGGTTCGAGACTGGTGCTGCATACTCCAGCATGGGCCTAACATACACAGTGTACAGTGTCTTGAACGATTCCTTATTAAGGTATCGGAACGCTATTCTCAGGTATGCCAGGCGCCCGTATGCTGCAGCAGTTATTTGGTTGATGTGTGCCTCCGGTGACGTGCACGGTGTTATGGTCACCCCAAGACCTTTTTCCCTGAGTGAGGTCTGTAGTCTTTGTCCACCTAGCCTATACTCTGTCTGCGGTCTTCTTTGCCCCTCCCCAATCTTCATGACTTTGCATTTGGCAGGGTTGAATTCGAGAAGCCAGTTTCTGGACCACATGTCCAGCCTGTCCAGGTCTCTTTGCAGTCCTGCCTCATCCTCATCCGATTTAATTCTTCTCATCAGCTTCACATCACCTGGGAACAGGGACACTTCAGAGTCTATTCCTTCCATCATGTCGTTCGCATATATCAAAAATAGCACTGGTCCTAAAACTGACCCCTGTGGGACCCCGCTCGTCACAGGCGCCCACTGTGATACCTCTTCACGTACCATGACTCGTTGTTGCCTCCCTGTCAGGTATTCCCTGATCCATTGCAGTGCCCTCCCTGTTATATGCGCCTGATCCTCCAGCTTCTGCACTAATCTTTTGTGAGGAACTGTGTCAAAGGCCTTCCTGCAGTCTAGGAAAATGCAATCAACCCACCCCTCTCTCTCGTGTCTTACTTCTGTTACCTTGTCATAAAACTCCAGAAGGTTTGTGACACAGGATTTGCCTTCCATGAACCCATGCTGGTTTTCATTTATAATCTTGTTCTGTTCCTGGTGTTCCACCACTCTCCTCCTGATAATCTTCTCCATGACTTTGCATACAATACATGTCAGAGACACAGGTCTGTAGTTTAGTGCCTCGTTTCTGTTTCCTTTCTTAAATATGGGGACTACATTTGCTGTCTTCCATTTCTCAGGTAGTTGCCCAGTTTCAAGGGATGTGTTGAAGATTGTCGTTAGGGGCACGCACAGCATCTCTGCTCCTTCTCTAAGGACCCATGGGGAGATGTTTTCCGGTCCCATCGCCTTTGAGGTATCAAGGTCACTTAGCAGCTTCTGCACCTCCTCCTCGGTTGTTCGTATGTCATCCAACACTTGTTGGTATATTCCCTCTTGATGTTCCCTTCTGTGCTGTCTTCCCACAGCCCTTCCTGTTTCTACTGTAAAACCTTCCTTAAATAACCTGTTTAGCTCCTCACATACCTCCTGATCATTTCTTGTGAGTTCTCCACCTTCTATCCTCAGTCTGATCACCTGGTCTTTGACTGTTGTCTTCCTCCTATGTGGCTATACAACAGTTTCGGGTCAGTCTTGATTCTCGATGCTATGTTACTTTCATACTGTCGCTGGGCCTCCCTCCTTACCTGTGCATATTCGTTCCTGGCTATGCGACTGATCTCCCTATTTTCATGTATTCTCTTCCTTCTGTACTTTTCCCATTCTCTATTGCACTTTGTTTTTGCCTCCTTACACCGTCGGGTAAACCAGGGGCTCGTTCTGGTCTTCCCATTGTTTCTGTTGCCCTTGGGAATAAACCTTTCCACTGCCTCCTTGCATTTTGTTGTTACATATTCCATCATTTCATTTACTCTCTTTCCTGCCAGTTCTCTGTCCCACGGAACCTCCTGCAGGAAGTTCCTCAACCCTATGTAGTCCCCTCTTTTATAGTCTGGCTTTTCCCATTCAACTCCTGTTACTCTCTCCACTTGCAACTCTACTATGTATTCAAAGCACAGAACCACGTGGTCACTAGCTCCTAGGGGACTCTCATATGTGATGTCCTCAATGTCTGAACTGCCCAGGGTGAACACAAGGTCCAATCTTGCTGGTTCATCCTCTCCTCTCACTCTGGTAGTGTCCTTAACATGTTGGTGCATGAGGTTTTCCAGCACCACATCCAACATCTTGGCTCTCCATGTTTCGGGACCCCCATGTGGCTCCAAATTTTCCCAGTCAATCTCCCTGTGGTTGAAATTCCCCATAACCAGCAACTTTGCTCTGCTGGAGTGAGCTCTTCTTGCCACCTCAGTGTGTCCACCATTGCTCTGTTGCTCTCTTCATATTCCTCTCTTGGCCTCCTGCAGTTCTGTGGTTTATTATACATCACTGCAATGACCACCTTGTGCTCTCCAGACTGAAGTGTACCTACTATGTAGTCCCTTTCTCCTGTCTCGTCTATGCCTCCCATTTTCTCGAATTTCCATCGTTTTTTTTACGAGCAGAGCAACCCCTCCTCCCACTCTGCCCCTTCTATCTTTCCTCATGATCTGGTATCCTGGTGGGAAGATTGCATCTGTTATTGTCTCCGTGAGTTTTGTTTCTGTAACTGCTATGATGTCTGGGGATTTCTCATCGATTCTTTCTTGCCATTCCTCATATTTATTCGTTAATCCATCCGCATTTGTGTACCAAACCTTCAATTTCTGTTCTAATACTGTAACTGTGGTCCTGGGGGAATACTGGGGTTGGGAGAGCAGGAGCTCTGGTGGGGGCCTGTGGGGGGTTGCAGTAGAGGTGGAGGAAGAGCTCCCATAGGGGGTTGCTGTAGGGGTAGAGTTCGTGGTGCTGGGGGGTGGGAATAGAGGGATCAGTGTGTGATGGTTGGTTTGGGTTATTCTGGGTTATTCTGCTCTTTGTCATTTCCTCCCATTCCTCCTTTCGTTTTTGCACTCTTTCTTTCAGTATCATCCTTTCCTCCTGTGTTCTGTCTCGATCGAGGTACACACTCATGAACTCCTGTTTGCCTCTCAGCCGTGCTTTCTCCTGCAGGATCATGGTTCGAGTTGATTCTGCCTTGAGAATTACTTTGAGAGGCCGTTTCCTTCTCTTTGTGAACCACCCGATTCTCCGAAAATTTGCCACCTGGGTCATGTCTCCCTCGCGTATCACCTTCATGATACCTTCAATCGCTTTTTTCTCCTCCTGCTTTCTTGTGTGTGTGTGTGTGTGTGTGTACTCACCTAGTTGTACTCACCTAGTTGAGGTTGCAGGGGTCGACCCCCAGATCTTTCTCCTTCAGTGAGGTTTGCAGTCTTTGGTCGCCTAGCCTATACTCTGTCTGCGGTCTTCCTTGCCTTTCCCCCAATCTTCATGACTTTGCATTTGGCGGGATTAAATTCTAGGAGCCAGTTGCTGGACCACGTGTCCAGCTTGTCCAGGTCTCTTTGTAGACCTGCCTGGTCCGCATCTGATTTAATTCTCCTCATTAACTTCACATCATCTGCAATCTGCAAATAAGGACACTTCTGGGTATATCCCTTCCGCCATGTCATTCACATATACCAAGAATAGCACTGGTGCTAGGACTGACCCCTGTGGGACCCCGCTCGTCACAGGCGCCCACTGTGATACCTCATCATGTACCTTGACTCGTTGTTGCCTCCCTGTCAGGTATTCTATGATCCATTGCAGTGCCCTTCCTGTTATATGTGCCTGATCCTCTAGCTTCTGCACTAATCTCCTGATATTCTTCTCCACGATTTTGCATACTATACACGTCAGTGACACTGGACTATAATTTAGTGCTTCGTTTCTGTCCGCTTTCTTAAAGATGGGGATCACATTTGCCGTCTTCCATACCTCAGGTAGTTGCCTAGTTTCAAGGGATGTGTTGAAGATTGTGGTTAGTGGCACACACACTGTCTGCTCCCTCTCTAAGGACCCAAGGAGAGATGTTGTCCGGTCCCACCGCCTTTGAGGTATCAGGGTCACTTAGAAGTTTCTTCACCTCCTCCTCGGTTGTGTGCATTTCATCCAACACTTGTTGGTGTACCCCTCTGTTTTGTCTTTCCAGTGTCTCTTCTGCCTCCACTGTAAATACTTCCTGAAATCTCGTGTTGAGCTCCTCACTTACTTCTTGGTCGTTTCTTGTGAGCTCCCCACCTTCTTTCCTCAACCTTATTACCTGGTCCTTGACTGTTGTCTTCCTCCTGATTTGGCTGTAAAGCAGTTTCGGTTCAGACTTGGCTTTCGATGCTATACCGTTTTCGTACTGCCGCTGCGCCTCCCTTCTTATCTGTACATACTCGTTTCTGGCTCGTCGACTAATCTCTTTATTTTCCTGGGTCCTTTGCCTTCTGTACTTTTTCCATTCTCTGGCACACTTAGTTTTTGCCTCCCTACACCTTCGGGTAAACCAAAGGCTCATTCTGGTCTTCCCATTATATCTGTTACCCTTGAGAACAAACCTTTCCTCTGCCTCCTTGCATTTTGTTATGTAGTCCATCATTTCGTTTACTGACTTTCCTACCAACTCTCTTTCCCAGTGAACCTCTTGCAGGAAGATCCTCATACATGTGTAGTCCCCCCCACCATCCTTTTATAGTTTGGCTTTTCCCTTTCTACTCCTGTTGCCCTCTCCACTTGTAGCTCTAAGATGTATTCAAATCTCAGAACTACGTGGTCCTTAGCTCCAAGGGGCCTTTCTTATGTGATGTCCTCGATGTCTGAGCTACTAAGGGTGAACACAAGGTCCAGTCTTGCTGGTTCATCTTCCCCTCTCTCTCTGGTAGTGTCCTTAACATATTGGGGAATGGTGTTAGTTACCATTTGGTCCTAGGCACATGTCGATTAGACACTAGGCCTGTTGTATGTGCATGCGTGTGTGTGTATGTCTGCCCGTGTGTGTGTGTGTGTGTGTGTGTGTGTGTGTGTGTGTGTGTGTGTGTGTGTGTGTGTGTGTGTGTGTGTGTGTGTGTGTGTGTGCGTGTGTGTGTGTGTGTGTGTGTATGTGTGTGTGTGTGTGTGTGTATGTGTATGTGTATGTATGTGTGTATGTGTGTGTATGTGTGTGTGTGTGTGTGCGTGTGTGTGTGTGTGTGTGTGTGTGTGTGTGTGTGTGTGTGTGTGTGTGTGTGTGTGTGTGTGTGTGTGTGTGTGTGTGTGTGTGTGTGTGTGTTGTGGTGTGCGCGCGCGTGTGCGCTGGTCAGTCATGTTTAAGGATTCCGGGAAGGCGAGGCTTCTGCTCTTTGAAGCCTCCAGCTGAGCTAATTGGCCGGATGCAGGTACAATTTTCTGCCATTCTGAGAGATGAATAACATTAGAGGAAGGGAGGAAGAGAGAAGGATGGATCAGATACTAGAATTTTTAGGGGTACTTCATAAAAAAATGCAGTGAGATATGCTAGGATAAGAAAAAAAAGAAGCATTAATTGATTGCTTATTTGGACAGTTATATACTAGGATAGAACTAGTATATACTAGAGTAGAATTGTATACTAGGATAGAACTATATTCAAAGTACTAGGAGAGAAGCATACTAAGACATGTACTATACCAGAACTACGTCTGGGTTTCCCATCATAGTAGTGATTTCTTTTAATGTGTGAGTTTTTGTGGGTTATTTGAGAAAGTCTGACTTTATTTGCTCACTGCTTACGAGAGGCGAGAGCGAGCTGCATTTCTCATCTCTTACTTTACGTCCTCTTTCTTCTCATTCTCTCCCACTCCCCCACTCTCATGACCAATCATTCTCACTCTCCCTCACCACCCACCACTGACCAGGAGAACGAGCGTCGGGATGACTACATGGAGATGAGGGAGGGTCTGGACTTGACCAACGTCAACTTCAAGGAGTTCGTCATAGCTCGTCGCGACAGTAAGAGACCACCCTGGTACAACAGACACTCAGTCTTCTGGTTGGCTTCTCTACTCTTGCTCTCCTGGCCACTCAGACTTGTCATTGAGTACAACACTGCCTATATTCACTACCAGGTATGTACGCTGACACCAACTGAAATAAATATTCCAAGGGTGTACGCTGACCCCACAGGTGTACAGTGACCCCAGAAGTGTACGCTGACCCCAGAGGTGTACAGTGACCTCAGAAGTGTACTCTGACCCCAGGTGTGTGTACAGTTACCCCAAACCCTAGAATTATAGGCTTGAATGACTTGCATATTTGTTTAATTTGCTAGATGAAAAACCTGTCGACTAAACCTGGGTCATTAAAGCTACATATCATCTGTTAACCACCAGTTGAGGATATTTTAATCTCTGAAATAAGGATTTAAACTACTCTCAGAATAACAAACAGAAGAGAAATATATCCCCCGGTGAACATACTCAGTATTTCATACTCGGATTTAGTGTTTCTTATACGGTAAAAAAAAAATATGTAGATCTCTCCAATTTGTGAAGCAGCGGCTGTCAAGTTTTTAATTATCCACTCGCGAGCGTCGATCTATTTTTTTTTTTTTCTTTTTTTTCAAGAATTACATATTTGTGGTTTCCTGTAGGGACATCATAGGTTTTTTCCATAAAAGGTGTGGTATATCTGAACCATGTGTGACCAAATATTTTTGCTTTATTCAACGTTAATTCCTGTAGATGAGCCTTACTTGGGAGTAGAGAAATACTAGTGGATGTACTGTATTCTCACAGGGGAGCGCTAAATCAGTAGGAGATCAAGCAGTTCCTGTGGGAGTGGAAAACAATCAGTCTGGTTAGACCCAAAGAATAGATCATATTCAATTCCTTAGCTCAAAAACACTCTCAAAAGCATCAACAAAGCTACCTTGAGGGTACGAGTGCAGGTACTGAGCTGTGAGTGTTGAGCCCAGTACTGAGCATTGTGATGATCACAGTGCTGTGCAGTGTGATGATCCCAGTGCTGTGCAGTGTGATGATCACAGTGCTGTGCAGTGTGATGATCCCAGTGCTGTGCAGTGTGATGATCCCAGTGCTGTGCAGTGTGATGATCCCAGTGCTGTGCAGTGTGATGATCCCAGTGCTGTGCAGTGTGATGATCCCAGTGCTGTACAGTGTGATGATCTCAGTGCTGTGCAGTGTGATGATCCCAGTGCTGTGCAGTGTGATGATCCCAGTGCTGTGCAGTGTGATGATCCCAGTGCTGTGCAGTGTGATGATCCCAGTGCTGTGAAGACCTTAAACCTTCCATCTTTCCAGGTGTGTGTGTGTGTGTGTGTGTTCATTTCTCAGGTATATTACATAGGGTGTTTATCTACAGGTGACGAAGCTGTTCGGTGTGAACTACACTACGCCAGTGAGTGGAGGTCGGGCCTCGCGAGGTTCAGCCACCACTGATAGTCACGACCTCGAACTCACCATCGCCAACAACTGCACCCTCATTCCCTCCTACAGCGAAGCTCTACTGATGGAGGCCGGAGCCACGCTCACCGCCATCCTCACACCCGCAATCGACGCCAACGGGAACATCCAGAACGGTGGCGGCAGCCTGCCGGCTGCGCCATCGTCGGCCAGCGTGGGGTCTGAACTAGCGCCGGGGTCGTCGACAGGCGCGGCGGCCTCCAGAACCTCGCTACACAACGGCTACGTGTTATATCATCCATCGCCGCTCGTACCGTGCTTCCCAGTCGATCCTTTCCAGGGGCGCCGACGCACCACCCCTACGGAAGCCCCCCCGACGTACGACGACGCACTGAGGGTGTCCGCCCCGCTGTTGGGGACCATGTCGCCCTCTCCGCTACGCAGGTCGCACACAGAGAGAGACATTCCCTCCACCCCTCGCCTGGCGCTCCCTCGTCACTCCTGCCACTACGACCTGGAGACCCAACTATGACCGCCGCTTGTTGCTGACCCTGGACCCTTGTGTTGCCCTGCCTGGTCATGCAGGGTCAAGCCCGCTGCCCACACCGATCTCCACACCCCCACACATCCCCACGCACACCCAAGCAGCTATTTTGAAAGTACGACAGTTTAACACACGCTTTCACACAACACTACTCTGGTTAGTACTTCAAACCACCATACACACACCCCTGCAACAACAATTAGGTGAGTACACATATACTGCACAATACACATACGTACACACTGCACAATACACATACGTACATACTGCACAATACACATACGTACATACTGCACAATACACATACGTACATACTGCACAATACACATACGTACATACTGCACAATACACATACATATACACTTGCTCATACTGCACCATACACATACATGTACATATACCCTCGATCATACCGTTGAACCATGAGATGCGACTGTTAATTTAAATATTGATAACATATACAAGAACATATTAACATTCAGGCTAGATCATACAGCCCCATCCTCATACACAGTTCTATATTCTTACACTCCTACATAGTCCTACAATCACATGATCCTAAATTCACACGCTCCTACACTCATACGATCCTACACTCACACTGTCCTACACTCACACTGTCCTATACTCACACTGTCCTACACTCACACTGTCCTACACTCACACTGTCCTACACTCACACTGTCCTACACTCACACTGTCCTACACTCACACTGTCCTACACTCACACTGCCCTACACTTACAGAGAGTGTCAAGTGGTATATCTCTTCAGTATACCAGGATTCTGAATCTAGTGACAAAAAAAAAACTTGGTTCATTGCAAGGGAGAGGAAGGTGAAGAGTTCTCATTCTTGTGAAATGCAGTGGAGATGAGAGTCATTGTTGGTGTGTTAGATGCCACAACTCTTCCCGCTGGTGCTCTACTGTGTACATGTAGAGAGTGTGAAGGGATAGATGGAACATGAGGCGATGAAGTAGTAGGTAGAGAGGGAGACAGAAAGTGAACATGACGTGAAGTAGTGTTGAGGGGAGGTAGAGAGGGAACATAAGGACGTGTAGAAGACAATATTCATGTGAGGACCGTGTGTGATCCCTGGCTAGGTGATATGATGACTGTGTGTGACCCCTGGTTAGGTGTTGTCATTGGTGTCGTCCCTGGATAGGTGTTGTCATGGGTGTCGTCCCTGGCTAGGTGTTGTCATTGGTGTCGTCCCTGGCTAGGTGTTGTCATAAGTGTCGTCCCTGGCTAGGTGTTGTCATTGGTGTCGTCCCTGGCTAGGTGTTGTCATGGGTGTCGCCCCTGGCTAGGTGTTGTCATGAGTGTCATCTCTGGCTAGGTGTTGTCATGAGCGTCGTACCTGGCTAAGTGTTGTCATGAGTGTCGTACCTGGCTAGGTTTTGTCACGAGGTTCTTCTCTGGCTAGGTGTTGTTATTGGTGTCATCCCTGGCTAGGTGTTGTCATGAGTGTCGTCTCTGGCTAGGTGTTGTCATGAGTGTCGTCCCTGGCTAGGTGTTGTCATGAGTGTCGTCCCTGGCTAGGTGCTGTCATGAGTGACGTCCCTGGCTAGGTGTTGTCATGAGTGTCGTCCCTGGCTAGGTGTTGTCATAAGTGACGTCCCTGGCTAGGTGTTGTCATGAGTGTCGTCCCTGGCTAGGTGTTGTCATGAGTGACGTCCCTGGCTAGGTGCTGTCATGAGTGTCGTCCCTGGCTAGGTGTTGTCATGAGTGACGTCCCTGGCTAGGTGTTGTCATGAGGGTCATACCCGCCACTACTACCATCCCTCACAAACACTTCTCTAGTGTGAACTATGTCACCCAGTGTTTACATTTGCTCAAGTCCCAGTGGACAAATATTGGAATTGCAAATACGTACGTATATCCATACACACAAATACTTTCACACACACGCATGTACGCGCTGAATGAATACTTGAAGTGAAGTATACATCCGCGTAGATAATAGACTCGATATTCTCTTTAAAAAAATATTTATTGCATTATAATTATCTGTTTCCGTAAAAAAAATTATCATCACTAGGATTTTTTTTAATATGTAATCACAGCATTGAAAGATTTCGAGAATGAATGTTGAAAATGTAAACGAGCGTTATGAAGATGTCAACTGGAACCTTAACAGCAAAATGCAAAACACCCACGGGTGGAGTTGAATTATAGCTCTGGGCCTTTCGGGTTGCAATCAATACATCATCAGGAGCTTGCCATGTTGCAGAAATGAGTAGGAAGTTTAGGCAGATGCATTCAAGTCAGCTCGAGTCGCTCCCTTGAACGCATCTGCCTGAACTTCCTACTCATTTCTCCACCATGGCAAGCTCCTGATGATGTGTTGATTGCAACACGAAAGGCCTAGAGCTATGATTCAATTCCCCCGTGGGTGTTTTGCACCTTGTATTGCTTATTCGCGATATTTGCATATTTAACAGTAAGTGATTGTATACAGAATGAGGCGGTTACTGACAACAACAACAATAACAATAGATGATCAGACCAAAACTATGGAAATGGGAAATAACAAGAAGTACGTTGATTCTTGATATAGTAGTGAAGAACATTCTAATAACAGTTTGTTTAGCACAGTATATCCTATATATACATCGTATATATGATATAGCAGTAAATACTACTGTATTATAAGCCAATATTCACAGCATTGTTCATTAACTTTATTTACTAACATTACTAACATTATCTCAGGTAAATAACATTAAGAATTTTAGGCATTCTTTCGTGTTGAAATTTATATTTTTTTCTTTTTTTTTTAACTTATCTGATGTAATAGTTATACACTGCCTTTTTTGTTCAGAAAAAAAAAAACGATAAAAATTTTCCCTCGGAATATATTTAGTTATGAACACTAAAGATGCATAACATAATACCAATTTTCTCTTATATGGTTCTCTCGGTTATAATTTCGAAATCAGTGTTGAGAATTATTACAATACTAGTAAAACACTAATTAATATTAAGTGTGTTCTTTGTTAGCTCTCATTGATAGTAATAATAATAATAATAATAGTAATACTTTTGACTTCTACAAGTACATGATACAACTTATATAGACCATAGCTGACATTAGTGACATATACAGAAAGTCCCTTGTTATGAAGAACATTGTCCCCAGGATGCGACCCACACCAGTCGACTAACACCCAGGTACCTATTTACTGTTTGGTAAACAAGGAGAGCAGGTGTCTTAAGGAAACACGTCCTAATATTTCCACCCGCACCGGGGATCTAACCACTGACCTCAGTGTGTGAGCTGAGTGCGCTACCAACCGAGCTACGGGACACCCAAGGTAGAGACTTGTGGGTCAATAATCTTGTTTACGCTCAAACGTACAGTAACTCTTCATTTACAACAGTCGTAATTTTAGAATTTTTTCGAAATATTTGTCGAAAACTCAATACCAAAATCTGTGTTGGCTCAGGAATATTACCGAGGAGTCGTACTCCATGAGACGAACCACCTTATCCAGGGACCTTATTTTTTATCCATCTGTTTTGTTTTGGATTTCATTTATTTGTTTATTAAATAACACTCGTGCACCATTACTGGGACACTCATCGAGGAATCGTTTCGTTCCCACTGAGCGAAATGTTTCCAAAAGAAACATCCTAGCACTACTCTCACATACATCTCGGCAATTGATGTCACCTTTCACCTGGCCTATTGCTAAAGTTGTTATTGGTCAGTAACTACCTGGTTCACCTTGAAATAAAAACACTCTCCCTTATCTTACAGGATTTCTTTCACCTTTTTTTTTATTTTTATTTTTTATTGTTGTTTCAAATCTTGCATTGCTGTGATAGTGTTCTGGGAGAAATAAGAATAATGGTAACTCAAGTGTCATAGAAACAGATAATTATGCAGTGCAATAATTATCTGAAGAAAATCAGGTCTGTGTCTCCCATGAAGCGTTACATACATACGCACATACATACGCACATACTTACGTGCACATAAATACACAGACAACTTCAGACTTAAACATTGAAAAATATAAACACACCCACAAATACCATTGACACCTGGACAGAATGGTTATAATTATGATCTTAATTTTTAAAGGGGTGGACCGGTAAGTCAGTGGAAGGCCTCGGTCAGATGACCAAAAGCTCCAGCTGCGGGTCATCATGTGACTAAAACCCACGTCAAGAAACAATTGTCCTGTTTCCTGACAAACTTTACCTAACCTTGACACCTGGACAAGACAGCCACTGCCTTCCTGCCTCATATACGGTATAATATTTTTATATCTTGTATACATAGGCAAATGGCTGAAAACTGACATACATGCGCATGCACAGGGATCATGCTTATGCCTGCATCTGAATGTCACATTACATGTCTTATTAAATAATGTTGTAACATGACCCAAAATCCAAATACTGAGAATGAGTGGATGTTGAAGATGGTAACCATCAACCCACGAGGCAGGTGCTGATGCACCCTCTCTTGCAACATGAAAATAGCGGGGATAATAGTGGACATTACTGCATTCATTTAACGCAATCCAATCCGTGAGGGTCATTCACCACTATTTAAGAAAGAGGTGAAATAGACGGAAGAGGAAGAGTCGGAAATACTTGACGAGATGATACTACAGGAAGATATATCGCAGTTGACGCATCGGTTGAGAGCCAGTTAGGATATTATAGTCGGCATAGGTGACAAGACATTACACAGAGGAGGGGTATGAGGAGCACACAAACCTTTCAACCTTGGAGACACACCTTGTCAGTTTGACTGCATCAGGTCTCTCTTTGTAGATCAATGGCTCAGGGAACCGACAAGTTGATAAATCAGATACAAGTGCAACACTTGAGTATCTTGAGGAAACGTTTCACCAAGCAGTGGCTTCATCAGTCCTACACAAAGAATGGAGAATATCAGAAGAAGTCTGAGGGACTGATTACTTCAAACCCCTTCTGATGTTCACCATTCTTTGTGTAGGACTGATGAACCACTGCGTGGCGAAACGTTTCCTCAATAAAAATAGACAAGTGTCGCATATATGTCTAATTTATCAACTTTCTCTTTGCCCACAGAAGGCAGGGTCAGTACTGGTTCAACCAGACTCTTGTGTCTGGGATGCTGTTCTCCTCCTGACCTCGCACACACATCAGTATAATATATAAATAAAAAAAAATATTAATTTTCTTCCACTAACACAACACCAGCTCTGTAAATATGCATTTTTTTAATGAAAAAAAAAAACGTTTAATCAGCGTAGTGTATATTATAGACGGTACTTAACTTGTTGATGATTAAAACATATGTGCAACAGTTAGGTAAATACAAAATAGCGCAATAATTTTGTTAAAACATATACAATAGACAGCAGCTAGGCTTCCAGAACACTATGCCTATTTATAGCGCCTGGGGCATAGGAGGGCATTGAGATTTCATTCAAGGAAGGGGAGGATAACTCTAGTTCCTTAGATCAAGAGCCCTTTAGGGGGACTCTATGCCTGGTATACAGGGAACTTTTGCTTGTTATAGCGAACCTCCGCCATCACTCTAATATAACGGCGTGAGACGTTGTTAGAAGCATCATGTGTGTGACTGTTATGTGAAGCTTAGTGTCAGCTGATACTATCATGTTGTGATGCAGCTCTTGTCTCTCTGTGTCGCTGCTACCCTTCCTCCTCCCCATTATTATTATTATTATTATTATTATTATTATTATTATTATTATTATTATTATTATTATTATTATTATTATTATTATTATTATTATAGCAAAAGTAGTAGTATCATCATCTCTATTATTATTATTATTATTATTATTATTATTATTATTATTATTATTATTATTATTATTATCATTATTTTAGTAGCAGTAATAGTAACATTAATATTATTATTATTATTATTATTATTATTATTATTATTATTATTATTATTATTATTATTATTATTATAGTAATAGTAGTAGTAGTTTACCTGGAGTTTACCTGGAGAGTGTTTCAGGGGTCAACGCCCCCGCGGCCCGGTCTGAGACCAGGCCTCATGGTGGATCAGGGTCTGTTATTATTATTACTACTAAAATTATTCCATCCATTAATAACATTATCGTCACAACAATTTTCAGCTGATGATAATTTGTGCTTAATGTGCTATTTTTTTCTGTTTTCAACATTTATTTTTGCCTGATTCATCTAGGGGGATAGTTTACTTTTTTTGGAGAGGGGAGGGGGGGGGAATAATCATCCACAGACTTCATGGTTGCGAGTCAGCAATGTAAATAAAGTTAAAACCTTCTCTATTTCTTTTTTTTAAATTTTCGTAATTTTGTTTTGGTGTGTGTATGTGCGTGTGTTGCATGGACGTGCACTGGGGTAGTTAAATGTGCCCGTCAAGCTTTTTTTTTTTAATTAATGCGTAAAACAGGACGAGAAAGTTGTTTTGTTAGGATATACTAGGATATATTTGTCAACAGTGGCATTAATAGTTTTTTGAGGCTGGGGAGCCTCGTATAAGAGTCATGGGACTAGACAGTGGATGCCGTGAGTCTATAAGTCACTAGTACACTTGTTAATAAGCTATACACCTGTGTGTGTTTTTAGTCTAGTGTCAAAAAAAGTGATGGGGGGGGGAGAGGGCCGTCGTGTGGGGCACTGCCTACTGAAAATTCTGAAATGATAAAAATTGGTTGGAGTGGAATTTTCGTAGTAATTGTTGATTAAAAATGTAAGTTTGTGTGATCGAGTAATTTCAGAAAAGTGATGAAATATCTAGGAAATTAATGGCAATGTTGTAAATTATGTGTTTCAGCTCAGTGGCTTATCTCAGTGTTGTAAATTTTTAAAAATCATAATAAGATCAAGTTACTCAAAAGCTGTTATTTAACAAATGAAAACAAAATTATGGGTAAAAAAATAAAGAAAAGAAGTCATTTATTTAAAGAAGTCGAATAAGACAAACGGAATAATAGCTTCGATGTTGTACCATCGAGCGAAGGAAATTTTACGGAGAACTACCATGAGCAACCAGATTTATGGGGACATTATATATGTGAGTGATGGCACGGAGAAGCTTTCTGTGTACGTTTAGAAGGAGAGAAAGATAGAGACAGAGAGAGAGAGGACCCCGTTGCTCACTGTGTCTACCTCAGCGAGAAGAACACTATCTTATACTTCTCTATATCACAAATACAAGTAACAAGAGCCATCGAGAGATAATTAGAGGCTGCAGGACTAATCTCTCGTGTACTTGGATAATAAGGAAGAATCTCTTATATACTTGTGTGTGACCGGAGTCCCAGCAGCCAAAGTTATCTCCTGGTTGTCTGCGTTAACAATAACCTTTCAAGCGCACAATGTTTGCAGGACACTTGTCGTTTGTTTGGAGTAGTCAGCAGAACCTGTAGTGGAGACCCTCTCTGATCGTAGCTGAAGGAACCCGACCTCTCCTGGAGGTACCCGATAACAGCCGAAGGAACTTGATAGCAGCCAAAGGAACCTAATGACAGCCGAAGGAATCCGTCACTCCAGGAGGTGCCCGATGACAGCCGAAGGAACATGATGGCAGCCGAAGGAACCTGATGGCAACCGAAGGAACCTGATGGCAGCCAAAGGAACCTGATGGCAGCTGAAGGAATCCGTCACTGCTGAAGGTGCCCGATGACAGCCGAAAAAGCCTGATGGCAGCCGAAGGAACCTGATGGCAACCGAAGGAACCTGATGACAGCTGAAAGAACTTGCTGGCAGCCGAAGATAAACAACGCCACCTAAAATTACATTAAAATCTCTGAACCTTTTAAATTAAAACACTGGGAGTAGGATATGTGAAGTCAGTATCTGAAATTTACTTAAACGACATATAAAAACAAATTATAAATACATTAACAATTTTTCTAAAGATGTAATTTTTACATAGTCTTTCAGGGCTTCTTTTTTTTTTACTAAAGTTAGGCTATACATTTCCTTCTCAGCCACGGTTCTTCATGTCTCACCTGAGAGCCATCAGTGATCCATTAGCACCTGAAGGACTGCAACAAATACAGATTCTCCTGACTAACGAAATTGTGTGTATGTATGTATATATATATATATATATATATATATATATATATATATATATATATATATATATATATGTCGTGCCGAATAGGCAGAACTTGCGATCTTGGCTTAAATAGCAACGCTCATCTTGCCATATAGGACAAGCGAAAATTTGTGTATGCAATAATTTCGCCAAAATCATTCTGAACCTAACGAAAAAAATATATTTCACTGTGTTTGTTTAGTATTAAATTATTGTAAACAAATCTAAAATATATTTAGTTGGGTCAAACTAAAATAAATTGTTATTGTTATAACAAGGTTAGGTAAGTTTCCTAAGATTCGTTTGGATCAAAATTAATTTTTTTTACATTAACATTAATGAAAAAAAATATATCTTTAAACGTGTAAGAGAAAACTTTAGAAAGGACTTCATTTTAAATGAGTTCTTGCTAATTGACCAGTTTTACATATTCGGCACTACATATATATATATATATATATATAGTATATATATATATATATATATATATATATATATATATATATATATATATATATGTCGTGCCGAATATGCAGAACTGATCAATTAGCAAGAACTCATTTAAAATTAATTCCTTTCCAAAATTTTCTTTTATACGTTTAAAGATATATATTTGTAATTAATATTAATGCAAAATTTTTTAATTTTGCACCAAAAGAAACTTAGAAAACTTTTCTAACCTTGTTATAACAAGAGTAATTTATTTTAGCCTAACACAACTAAATATATTTTAGATTTGTTTACAGTAATTTAATACTAAACAAACACAACGAAATATAGTTTTTTCGTTAGATTCAGAATGATTTTGGCGAAATTATTGCATACACAAATTTTCGCTTGTCCTATATGGCAAGATGAGCGTTGCTATTTAAACCAAGATCGCAAGTTCTGCCTATTTGGCACGACATATATATATATATATATATATATATATATATATATATATATATATATATATATATATATATATATATATATATATATATATATATATATATATATATATATATATATATATATATATATATATATATATATATATATGTATGTATATATATATATATATATATATATATATATATATATATATATATATATATATATATATATATATATATATATATATATACTGCCTACGTGCTCAGACTACCACCATTCTCATCCACCACCCTCACCTTCAACCATCACCCTCACCTTCAACCATCACCCTCACCTTCATCCACCACCATCACTTCATCCAGGTGTTTACTTGGTGAGTTTAGCCCTAATTGGACGGGCAACTTTCGCCTGAAATTGGTTAAATTTGGTAAGGGAGTCACTGTAATTTGCGAGCGAAACAGCGACTTTGATCTTTTGAGACGGACACCAAAAGTTTCCCATCGACAAAGAGAGGCGTCCCTTGAAGACTAAGATTATATTAAAGTCAGTTTCGACTTAAAATTAAATGCATTAGAAAATCATTGGTGTGACTTTTGAAGTTCGGATTTTTGTCCAGTAGTCTCTTGCTATATATATAGTGTAGTGTACATAGTATAGTATAGTATATATATATATATATATATATATATATATATATATATATATATATATATATATATATATATATATATATATATATATATATATATATAATATATATATATATATATATATATATATATATATATATATATATATATATATATATATATATATATATATATATATATATATCAAAATGATAACTCTAGGCCTTTCGTGTTGCAATCAACACATCATTAGGCTAATCCGGGGGGGGGGGACATGGACCTGCTCTGCATGGATCAGTAGGCCTGCTGCAGTGTTCCTTCTTTCTTATGTTCTTATGTTCTTATGAGAGAGAGAGAGAGAAGGGAACAGGAAGTGCCTCTAGGCATACCACTGTCCACAGCCAGAAGGATGAATATTATACCATTAGAAAAATCCCACAAGCATTGATATTGTACTAACCTAAACGAAAGTAACGTGGCAATAATAAAAAATTTGGCCATACTTCGCTATGATATCAGTAATTTTACATACATGATTATATTGTCAGTGATAAAGAAGTCACTGGCAATTATGAAGTAGCCATCCACGGGACGAGAACATGTAACGAGGAGACTTCTAAAAGTTATACAAAGGAAATGGGGCTCATTAAAATAAACTCATTTAAAGAGGGAGACATCTGTAATTATAAGGAAGACGGCCATAGTAATTCTACCCACATAATTCTGAGGCAAACTCTTGTTCAACCTTCAGAAACTGCAGGAAAAATAGGCCCTAATTTTTTGGTGTGGCACTATATTTAAGACAGTGTAATGCATTTGTATGAAAGCCCAGTTTTTGGCTGTGTACAACTGCCTCGATTAAAAACGTATCTAATTTGAACGACCTGTCACTGATATTGTATAATGAATGCTTAACTTGTTTAATAATTGCCGATTCTACAATATTCCTTTCAAGCCAAGAGGAACAAGGCAAGATGACTCTTGCTTCCTACCAATTTGCCAGGTTATTACAAGCTCTAATATGGTTGAAAATCATATTCGACTCCTGTACTATACGTACTGAATAACGGTGTTGGGAAATTCTCACTTCTAATGGTTTACCCATCTGTCCCAAATAAGAGACTGCAGCCATTGCAACCACCTCTGTAGACACCACCAGCATGCTATTGGTGTGAATTCTTTATCAGAATGCTTCTAACAGTCCATGAATTTTTAAATACTACTTGTATATTAAATTTTCTTTGAGCATTCGGCAGGATAGATAAATTCTCTTTGTATGGGAGGACCAGCACATTCTTGGTCTGAGGTGTTATCCTAGATTCTGTTTTATAATAAGTTTTCTTAGCTGCCAGCAAGGCAGATTCCACAAACACCTTAGGATACTGCAGGTTCATGCCAGTGTTAAATATTTTCCTAATTTTTTCATATAGGAACTCTGCACTGCACACTTTATAGGCTCTCAGAAACATAGCAGGACGTACACTCCTTTTAACTCTAGTCTCATGGTTGGAATAGTAGTGAATGAATGAGCACATATTGGTGACTTTCCTATATACTGCAAATTTAAACTGTCTATCAACCTGGTGTATCAACATATCTAAGAATGAAAGTTTATATTCCACATCTGGGATGGGACTAAGACGTTAAATCTTGGTAAAAATGTATAATGGACCATATCATTTGGCAAAAGACAGTGGTATCGTAAGGGAGCGGGGTCGGGGGGGCTGCCCCGGGTGACACCATAGGAGTCGAACGAGATTTTCAACCATATTAGAGCTTGTAATAACCCGACAAATTGGCAGGAAGCAAAAGTCATCTTCCCTTGTTCCTCTTAGCTTGAAAGGATTATTGTAGAATCGGCAGTTATTAAGCATGATAAGCATTTATTATACAATATCAGTGACGGGTTGTTGAAATTAGATTCGTTTTTAGTTAAGGCAATAGTACACACTGAGTCGGCCTTAGGAGGTGTGGGGCCCATTTGCGAATAATTTTGGTGGCCCCCATGTACAGAAAGCAATCAATCTGTGCTTAAAAAATGCATGCAAGTTAATAGACTAAACATATGTAAGCTACACTTTAATATAAAATTGCATACATGTTAGCCTACAAGTAACAAACAAAATTTGCCGAAGTTTAAACTCCTGCTAATTTCTGATTCAGTGGACATAATAGCCAAACTGTTCAAACGTTCTTACTGAATTGATGATCTCAAGTAAGTTTTGATCAGTTTCAGCTTGAAAAAACTCCTTTCTCAAGATGCCTTTTTTGTGTGTACTTGACAAGCCAAGAGTAGATTACAATCTAGCACGGGGCCCCCTTAGGCACGGGGCCCAACTGGGAGCAACCTGTCCAAATGGCTTAAGGGCCAGCCCTGAGTACACAGTCAAAAATTGGGCTCTTATACGAATACATTAGACTGTCTTAAATGTAGTGCCACACCGAGGAATTAGGGATTATTTTTCCTGCAGGTTCTTAAGGTTGAACCAGAGTTTGCCTCAGAAATTATGTGGGTTGAATCACTGTGGCTGTCTTCCTTGTAATTACAGATGCCTCCCTCTTTTAGTGAGTTTATTGCAATGAACCCCGTTTCCTATGTATAACTTTTAGAAGTCTCCCCTTTAAATGTTCTTGTTTTCTCGTCCCTTTAAATGGAAACACTTTCCCTTGAATGGTTACTCCATAATTACCAGTGACTTCTATATCACTGACAATATAATCATGTATGTAAAATTACTGATATCATAACGGAGTATGACCAAATGTTTTATTATTGCCACGTTACTTTCGTTTAGGATAGTACAATATCAATGCTTGTGGGATTTCTCTAATGGTATAATATTCACCCTTTTGGCTTTGGGCACTGGTATGCCTAGGGTCACTTCTTGTTCCTCTCTCTCTCTCTCTCTCTCTCTCTCTCTCTCTCTCTCTCTCTCTCTCTCTCTCCTCGCCTCTCTCTCTCCTCTCTCTCCTCTCTCTCTCTCTCTCTCTCTCCTCTCTCTTCTCTCTCTCTCTCTCTCTCTCTCTCTCTCTCTCTCTCTCTCTCTCTCTCTCTCTCTTTCTCTTTCTCTTTCTCTTCTCTCTCACTCTCTCTCTCTCTCTCTCTCTCTCTCTCTCTCTCTCCCTCACTCAAGTGAAGACGTCCTTTTGGATCGTACTTCCTTGGACATCCTCCTCTTTTATGCAATTTGCAAGCTCCTGATGATGTGTTGATTGCAACACGAAAGGCCTAGAGCTATCATTCTATTCCCCCCCCTTGGTTGTTTAGCATCCTGTATCGCTTGGTTTGCGATATTTGCAATATATATATATATATATATATATATATATATATATATATATATATATATATATATATATATATATATATATATATATATATATATATATATATATATATATATATATATATATATATATATATATATATATATATATATATATATATATATATATATATATATACAAAAGGTTACATGTGGTGCATGGTTGTGATGGTGGTCTAGGTTCGTCCTGAAGGCTTGTTGGCAGTGACAAAGTTAAATTGTGATTAGTAAGAGAGTTTATTGCACTCATGGGTGGTTTTATTATCCCAGTATTACCCCAGTGAAGAATGTTATAAAGCAAGACAAAGGCAATAGTTACCCTAATCTTTTAGCTTTATTTTTAGATGGGTGAACTCGTCAGCCAGTGGAATGCCTTAGGCAGATGACCAGAAGCTGTAGCGGCGGATCATCATCTTAGACCAGCGTCAGGAATCACCTATCCTGTTTCCTGACGAATCATTTTCATTTTAAATTGATTACGCGTACCACAGAGTGCAGAGTAGTTAAGGTGTATAATAGCTTGGCTCGCAGCCATAAGATCCAGGGTTCGATTCTCAGGCTGGCAAAATGTATGCTCACGTTCTTCTTACACCACTTTTACCACATACCACATACCCATATGTTGTGACCCGCATGTAGTAACAATAAATGCTATACAAATGTTTTAGAAAGTACAGACGTGTTGGAAATATGAAAGTGTTGTGTAAAACGTACCTGTGCACTGTCAACTCCTCAAGGGAGGTTCCTTGATGCTGGTAAGGGGCTCTTGATCTAGGGAACTGGATCTGTGCTCCGGTTCCCTGAATGGAGCCTGAATACCTTCCATCCCCCCCCCCCACACAGGAGCTGTATAATCCCTACGGGTTTAGCGTTCCCCGTGATAATAACAGTGTGTAGTGTTGTGCACCTAGTGATGTTACACAAATAACCCACATACATAGAAGGGAGCTCTCTTCCCTTCACACTTCTGTGTGACTAGTTAATAGTCCAAGACGGACCAAAACGTTGTCATAAGAGGGATTCTCAGGTTCCTGCACGTAAAAGCGCACTCCCAATTTGGGAATACAATTGATAAATTGGAACCTACACAGCACAATAACAACAGCAACATTGAAAGTTCAATAATATTAGCAAATTAATACCGATATATTTGAGGCACACTGGCAGTGGCTGGATGTTAATTGTTAACTAAACGTACATCCAAGATAGTTTAGGTTTAATTACCTTAAACGTACGACTCGGTGAGTACGACTACCTTCATGTAGATAGGAAACACCTGTATATACAGTAGCCAAAATTTATCCAATATAAAGACATCATTTGAGCTATTAAAATTTACTGGAAATATGTCCACATGTAACACAGAACATTTTTGTATTCTACAACGCAATGGAAATATAAACACATATGCAGTATAATGTGATCCTTTATTGACTACGTTTCGCCCACACAGTGGGCTTTTTCAAGTCACAAACAGATCTGTCTGTGACTTGAAAAAGCCCACTGTGTGGGCGAAACGTAGTCAATAAAGGATCACATTATACTGCATATGTGTTTATATTTCCATTGTGTCGGTATTTTATACCATTTATTTCCATTCTACAACGCATTTTATCATCTTTTTTTCATTTTCTGATCAGTGGTATGAACAAATAAAATTTAAAATATATATATAAAATAGTCACTGCTTCGCATTTCAAAATTAAAATTCGCAAAGGAAACAAGCAAAAATGACAACGTTGAAAAAAAAAGTCTTATCACTCAAAATATTGCAGTTTGTTAATGGAGTATTTTAAAATAAAAGTTAATGTAAGATGTTGTCAGTTTTCTTGTAATGTGGAAAATATGGGCGGATTCGAATGTGGATCTCTGCTAAGCTTGGCGTGGGTTGTGGCGGATGGGCGGTGATGCGTTATTTTATTGCATTTTCACGTCTCTTACGGCCGAGAAGCGGGAAATATGGTGAAAAGGTTCTTCAGGAAGTCAGAATGGGAGAACCTGTCGTCCATAGAGCACACACGCTGCTACAATGTCTACAGGAACTACAAGATGTTGAACCAACTAGGTAAGACCAGATGCTGTCCTGGGGTCTCCTCTCCCCTCTTGGTTTAGCGCTTCTTTTTTTATTATAATAATAATAATAATAATCCTCTCCCCTCCATTGTGGTCAAAGGATCTTGATCCATGGAACCGGAACTGCCCTTGCAGTTCCCTGGATCAAGACTGATTTGATTCCCATTCTTCACATTGTGTGACTCGTGTGGATTTAGTGCTTCCCGTGAATGTAATCGATCATGTTTTTTTTTTCCAGGCTAAAAATGCATAGATTTTTTTTATCGTAAATTATTGCATTTGTAGGGGCGCTAATCCCGTAAGGGTGTCATACAGCACCGGAGGAATGGGAGACATTCAGGTTCGATCCAAGGAAGGGGAGGTCAGGCTCATTTTCCTGGATCAAGAACCCCTCACCGTTGGTGAGGATCTTGATCCGCTTAGTGAGGGGATCTTGATCCGCTTAGTGAGGGGCTCTTGATCCGCTTGGTGAGGGGCTCTTGATCCACTTGGTGAGGGGATCTTGATCCGCTTGGTGAGGGGATCTTCATCCGCTTGGTGAGGGGATCTTGATTAGCTTGGTGAGGGGCTCTTGATCCGCTTGGTGAGGGGATCTTGATCCGCTTGGTGAGGGGCTCTTGATCCGCTTGGTAAGGGGATCTTGATCCGCTTGGTGAGGGGATCTTGATCCGCTTGGTGAGGGGATCTTGATCCTCTTCTTGAGGGGCTCTGTAACTCATAAGCTGGAATCGTCAGGCAGTTTCAAGAGGGTTCCTATATGCTGGTGAAAGGCTCCTCATCCTAGGAATTGGAGCCACTCTCCCTTTCGGATCAATCTTGATTGTCTGCCATTCCTCAGGCTCTGTACATCTCTTATGGGTTTAGCGTTGCCTCATGAAAAATCTTCCTGTATTTGGATCGAGAAACTAATCATGCAGTCACTAGGTTTCCCGTCTTGACAAATATAACCAAACGAAATCCAGAATATAATTTATCTTTATGAAATAGTGAAGGACCGATCTCTTCAAGAGAGGTACCTTGATAATAATAATAATAATAATATCTTTAGTTCTACAAGTACGTGTACAAGGTATACAGGCATAGCTAACATCAAAGCCGCTTGTTATGCTGAGCATTTCCCGCAAATTAGGTCACTTTTGTCCCAGGATGCGACCCACACCAGTCCACAAACACCCAGGTACCCATTTCATACTGATAGCTGAACAGGGACAGCAGGTGTCTTACGGAAACACGTCCCTAATGTTTTCCAGCCGCACCGGAGATTCGAACTCCGGACCTCAGTGTGTGAGCTGAGTGCGCTAGTAATCTAGCTACGGGACTCATGAGCCAAGGAACTGGATTTGAAAGGATCCCTCAAGGGAGGTTCCTTGACGCTGGTAAGGGGCTCTTGATCTAGGGAATTGGATCTGCGCTCCAGTTCCCTGAATTAAGCCTGAATACCTTCCATCCCCCCGCAGGCGCTGTATAATCCTACGGGTTTAGCGCTTCCCCGTGATTATAATAATTCTAATGGACATAAAAGGAATAACAAGTCACAATACCATGGCTGGAACAACTCGGATAACTCTCACTTAAACTTATGACAGCATTTCTGTTCGTCTTGGACCATCGTCAGATCCAGGACGTTGTATAACTCGTACGTATCTAGCGCTTTCCCATGGCTAAAATAAAAATGAGTAAAGAACTAATATCAGTGGGGATGAAATTAGCTTTGATGAGAAGTAATCAGTAACTGAAATCTGAGATGCCATTACAAACTTTCAACTGAATCACTGCCTATAATGGGAGTTCCTTGATGCCGTGGAAGGGTTCTTGTTCCAAGAAATTGGAACTACCTTCCATTCCTTGGATCGAATCTGATTGCCTCCCGTTCCCTAGGCGTTGCATGACCCCAGCAGGTTTAACGCTTACTGTGGATGTAATAATAATTATCAGCTCCCTTCAAGAAAGGTTCCTTGATGCCGACGAGGGGCTTTTGATGCAAAAGCCCCTTTCTTCCCCTTCACTGGATTGTACTTGATTGCCTCCCATTCCCCCAGTCATCTATGACCCCTACTGGTTTATTACCCGCAGTTAAATATAATAATAATGATGATGATCAGCTGGATTTATAGATACAGATTCTGCACAGTATTTTACGCCGAGCTTCTGCCTTAATTAAGAGAGCACAGTTTCAAATCGCTCATAGTATTTTGTATTTCGAGAGAGAGAAATTTATCCGTTAATTTTGGTTGTAGCTTCACGTTCTTTGAAATAACCCCCTCAAGGAAGGTTCCTTGATGTTGGTGAGGGGCTCTTGATTAGGGAATTGGATCTGTGCTCCAGTTCCCCGAATTAAGCCAGAATGCCTTCCACATCCCCCCCAGGCGCTGTATAATCCTCCGGGTTTAGCGCTTCCCCTTGATTATAATAATAATAATAATAATTTGAAATAACGCTTGCTTAGTTCATGTTTCAAACCATTTTTTTAAGTGGCAGGCGGGGATTTTTTTTTTTTTGTGGGAGTATAACTCCAATTCCTTGAATCAAGATCCTCTCACAACATCAAGTCGCATCCCTTGAAGGGAGGACTTTTTTTTTAAAGAACCTCTTGGCTACTTACTATCTCATTTCTGAATTTATGTTGGCCTTTACGGCCCTTCCATATTTATTTTTTACAATATCTAACCTCTCGATTTTTTTTTATTTCATTAGTTTTCCCGCATCCTCATTTTAATTCAGCTTTATCCCTTGTTCATAATTTCTTCCTGCTTGTCCTGACGCTCCTCCAGTTTTGCCATTAACCTAACATTTTCTTCACAAAACCCTTTTAAATTCTTATAAGATGGTTTGCAGTGAAAAGTCATGAAGTACATATAACAATTAATAACTGCCCATGATCATTGTTTATGACTGTAAATACAAATGGACAAATAACCTGCATATAGGAGAATGAAATTTATGACGACGTTTCGGTCCTACTTGGACTACGGTTAATGGCCTAAGTCGGACCGAAACGTCGTCATAAGTTCCGTTCTCAAGTGTGCGGGTTATTTTTTGTATTCCAGTTACGGTAGTGTACCTTTTTATTCTTTAAATACAAGTGTGTGAGCATGTGTTTTCTCAATGGCAACTAACAATAGTTTCAAAGATACAATTATGTCAGGAGAGAAAGCCGTAGGAAATCTTCATGGTATATTTGTTGTAGATTATATCCCATACAGATCTCATTATCTTTCTCACTTGCCAAAATTATAATTCAACTCAACCCTTTTTTCTAAGATATAATTATAATGATCTGCAACGGTGGCATACTGTAAGGTTTAGTTATGTCCACTCAGTCACCTATTAGGTACAGAACAAAGGAATAGAGTTCAAACAATTTTTTTTTTTTTGGCTGGTTTTTAATGGTTGATATTATACAATTTTCTAAGTTGAACATCAAAATGGTATACAATACCGACAGGTTGGTAGGTAAGACACAGGCAACAGTTAGACAGTTTCCTAACTGTTGCCTATGTGTCTTACCTACCAGAATTTTCTAATTTAACAACTGTAGAGTTTTGGAAGAAACACTAGTGCGACTGTAATCTAATTACTCTATGATAATTGTATTATATTTACTTTGTAAAGTGAGTAATGAGAGTTCTTATCCGACAGGCTTGGAAACTAGGCCGCCAGACTTCGTACTTAGGTACAATAATCGCCAGACACAGCGACAAGAAAGGCATCAGAAAAGACAAGAAAGGCATCAGAAAAGACAAGAGAGGCATCAGAGAAGACAAGAGAGATCAGAAAAAACACAAAGACCTGAGAGGTAAGCTGTGTGATTTAATGCTTTTTATTAAGTACACATATTACAGGGTATAAGAAACTCGTTGTAAAAAGACGTAAATGATGTAATCAAGAGACGTGATGAGACGCTGTTTCGCTGACACTCAGAGGTTTATCCAGACTTGTTAAAGCTCAGTCCTAACTTCGGCTTGTTGCCCCGGTCACCGTCTGTATGTATTATAGTTTCTCTCTTTTATATAGCTTGTCTCTTATGTGGGTTTGAGAGTGACCAGTATTTACTATAGCAGTAAGTTTTTTATTTAATTTCTGAGATGATTACCTATAAAACGTGATTGCTATATGAAATAATTGTAGGGTCTTTATGATGTAAAAAAAAAAAAACTGCCTAGTGGGATTTGACAAAGACCCGTTGTGACCTCTGTAATCCTCAATTTTTGTGCTGCCGCTCATTGGATGTGCATGTGGTGCACAATAAACTAGTCACTCAGGCAGCACAGAGGAATCATTGATGTGACTGCTGGACCAGCAAGTTTACTTACACACTGGCCCACCTAACACTGTTATTAAGTACCCGTGTATTAGCAGACTGCTGTCGATAGCAACGAAGGGAAAATTTGCTATGCAAACGTGTCATACATGTGACCTACAGGAAGTTCCGGGCAAACTGCTAATTGTGTTAAACTAGACCTCTGGAAGTAATTAAATGTTCGGTACAAATTAACAGTGTGTTGCAATGTAATAGTGCAAATTATGAAAATAGATATAACAGGGGCATCAAGAAACTCGACAGGCGGTGCAGCATCCCCCAGTGAAAAGCAGGGGTGCCATGAGTACACAAAGAGACAACACAATAAGTGTAAGGGGCCCAAGACTGTTCAACTTCCTCCCAGCATACGTAAGGGAAATTACCATATGACCCCAGACCCTTAGCTGTCCTCAAGAGGGAAATGGAGTCAGGCATCTAAAGTCAGTACCTGACCAGCCTACTGTGGTTCGTAAGTCGGTTTGCGTGCAGCCAGCAGTAGCGCCTGGTTGATTAGGCCCTGATCCACCACGAGGCCTGGTTATGGACGGGGCCGTGGGGTCGATGACCCTCGGAACACCCTCCAGGTAAACGTGCCCAACGTTTCCACCCATTCCGGGGATCGAGCCACGGATACTCAGTATGTGAGTTGAGTGTGTTATCAACTGAGCCACGGGACACAATCTGATACCTAGGTGTTAGCTGAATTTGTTTTAGGGGAGGGAAGGGCCAAAGTAACCAATAGAAACAACACTGGACTTCTATGCTGGTCTTGGTAGAGTGGATGTCTCACTCTTCCCCTTATTAAAGAATCAGTGGCAAGTTTTTTAGTATTTTCTCCCCCGAGACGTTTGTACTCAGCGTCAGCCCTCGAGGCAGTTGGTTGGGGTGTCATACATTAGTTATAGGTCTGGGGAAAGCCTGAGGTGTGTGGGTGCCTGGCTCTTCTGGAGTTATAAGTAAGATTATTCAGGTATACACAAATACAGTTACGTAGATTATCATACATAGCAGCATATGCACAAATAACCCGCACATAGAGGAGAGGAGCTTACGACGACGTTTCGGTCCGACTCGGACCATGTGTAGAGAGCCTAGAATAACCCAAAAAAGTCAAAGTGACTTACTTCCATTGGGGTCCTTTTTATACCTTATTATTATACTATCAAGGAGATAACATCTTACAATTATATTATAAGAGAGCTATACTAAGAAATAAGGTAAAATTACTTATTTATATTTACATGTGTGTTAGCTAAAACAAAATAAAAAATCATTCTCCCTTTCTGTCGCTACATTCATTAGATACCTTTTGGCTTTTTTCTTGAATTGGTTCATGCTATGACTGGCTTTGACATGTGCAGGTAGTTTATCCCATTCCTTTATTGCTATACAGTAAAAGGTGTTTGAAGTTTGGCCACTGACCGTGGGTACTAAAAAGTTGTGTTCTCTTCTCATAGTACTATGATTTCTTTGGTTCCCAGCAAGATATTCTGGACACTGTTTGTGAACAATTTTATAAACTTGATTTAACTTTAGGAGAGAGGGCGGGGAATGTATAGGCAGGAGGTGGTAGTAGTGGGGGAGGTAGTAAGGAGGAGGAGCAAGTCAAATACCAAGAATGAGGAGCACTGCAAGGGAGCTAGGTGCCAACAGAGGGTAAGAGCAAGAACGCAGAGGGGAGAAAAATAAATAAATAAAGAAGGAACAAATACACATGGCAAGTTCTCTTTGTAACTTGCCATGATTGTGACCAGATCTACCTGGAGTTCACTACCTTTGTAACTAGCTCAGCTATCATAACTTTGGGGTACAGTCCCTGGACCCATTATATACCTCTGTAATATTTTTACTACCGCCCACAGGATGGGTATGTGGTGCATAATAAAGATATTAAATTAAACTCCGAGAAGCCCAAACAACAAACAACTTTGGTGGCCCTCCAAACCCAGACAGCAAGAACTTTGGTGGCCCTCCAAACCCAGACAGCAAGAACTTTGGTGGCCCTCCAAACCCAGACAGCAAGAACTTTGGTGGCCCTCGAGGCTCCCAACAACAACATTGTTTTTTATGAAATTCTGTGCCAGATTAGCAAATTTATGAAGACTTCTCCTCTAATAGAATACCCTAAGAATCTCCATTTATCTGAGAAAAGTTTTTTTTTTTTTTTTTTTTTTTTTTTTTTTTTTTTTTTTTTTTTTTTTTTTCCAGCATATAAGTATTTCATGAACAGGCCTTCGACGAAAAGTGCTATTTTGAAGGGTACATGAATAAAGGCATGTCAGGTGGAGTAAATATTCCTAGTCACACTTACTTTGAGCAGGCACAACTAATTTTTTTTTTCTCATTCTAACAGGTTAAGGGCTCTTGATCAAAGGAACTGGAGCAACCCCTCCTTTTCATTGAATCACAGGTTTAGTGTTTTTCCATTTTAATAATATTAATTCTAAATGACTTAATGGTTTTGCCTTTTTAGAGGTAATAATTTGACCTAATTTAGAAATATCCCATGAAAGGAGGAAGAGGAGGAGGGGTACCATAATGCTGGTGAAACTACCCTTCCCTTCCCTTCCCTTCGTTGGATCAAAGCTGATGGCCTCCTATTCCTCAAGTGCTGAATGACCCTTATGGGTTTAGCACATCCCATTGAGTAAAAACTAGAAGCTGTGTATCTCAACACTTTGAGATAGATTCCTTTTACAGTTATTTGATGAAGGTATGCCTAGTTGCTGGTGAAGGCTCGTGATCCAAGGTAATGGCACTTCCCTTTCATTTATTGGATCAAAGTTTCTTACCTCCAAGTGTTGTATGTTAGTGTGGAAAAGCATATATAGGTACAGTTCAGGACATTTATTAAAGGAAACACTGCCAAGAGTGGCATCATTTGTCTACTACTGAAGCCACTCTAGGCAAAATGTTAAGTAAGTAAGTTTACTCAGGTATACACAAATACAGTTACATAGATTATCATACATAGCAGCATATGTGTAAAGTACCTAGGATAACCCAAAAAAGTCAGACAATGTGACTTATTTGCATTGGGGTCCTTTTATGGTATTATTATAATATAAAGGTTATAATATCTTATTATTATTCTATAATGAAGATAACATCTTTTTATCATACGAGGGTCATTAAGACTATCTACAATACGAGGGTCATTACTAGGAATAAGGTAAAATTACACATGTGTTAGCTAAAAAAATAAAAAATCATTCCCCTCCTTTCTGTAGCTACATTCATCAGACACCTTTTGGCTCCCTTCTTGAACTGGTTCATGCTATGACTGGCTTTGACATGTGCGGGCAGTCTGTTCCATTTCTTTATTGCTGTACAATAAAAGGTGTTTGAAGCCTGGCCACTGACTGTGGGTACTACAAAGTTGTGCTCTCTCCCCCTAGTACTATGATTGCCTTGACAAAATTGGCAGCAAGATATTCTGGACACTGTTTGTGAGCAATTTTATAAGTATGATTTAGCTTCAGTTGTTTTACTCTGTCTTCAACATTCAGCATATCTAACTGCTGTAATTCATCCTGGCCTACATGTTCTCTTGGACCCAGTTCCAGGATGAATCTTACCATTTTGTTCTTGGTGATTTGCAGTCTATCTTTCAGTTTTTTTGTCAAGGCAGAGTACCATGAAGAGCAAGCATAATCCATATTAACTTTAATAAATGTTTTGAACTGTACACAAGTATCCTTTTCCTGAGTTTATTGGTACCATGCCACTTACAGCTGTATATTGGATTTCATCATGCCCTGCTGCTTTGCAGAAGTTGCTTGTTTATTTTCATGGTATAATACTTACTATTTTGTGTTGTAGTCATTAAATATGTTATGCAAGATTTATTTATATAAAATTTTTATCGGACAAAGATTTAAGCCATTTTTTTTCTTTACAGAAGCTTGCAGAGGTGCAGTAAGAAAGGAATTACAAACAAGACAACAGCCAAAAGAAGACATACTTTAAAGCACATAATGAAACACAACTCTAATTGTTAGTCCACCATAGTTCTCTCATTGAATCAGTCATTTATCTTGTAACCTCTTTATCTTTATTTCTAGTTAAAATCACTACTTCTCTTTTCAGTTATATCAGTACGTGTAGTAATTTTTTACCTAAGCTACTCTGCTGTAAAAGGTCACAAATATCTATGTATAACTGCATCCTTATTGTGACTTCAAATATGAGATTAACACTAGTTACGTTGTGGTTTAACCCTTTGAGGGTCGGTGCCGTAGATCTACGGCTATACGTTGAGGGTCCAAACCGTAGATCTACGCCATGAGCTCAGCTCACTTTGATAAACTGTGAGCAGTAAATTTGGGCCTAGATATGAGAGAATACATCTATGTGGTATGTGTGCACCTCATAAAACAAATCCTGCAGCACACAGTGCATAATGAGAGAAAAAAAACTGAGACCATAATTTTCGATTAAAACAGCAACTTTGCAGTGTTTTTTTGTATGTTTTTTATAGTTGTATTTGCGATTTCTTGGTCTCATTTGATAGAATGGAAGATATATTACAGAAATAGAGATGATTTTGATTGGTTTTAGTAATGGAAATGGGTTGAAACTGAGCTCAAAATAGCAGAAATGTTAAATTTTTGCTGCTGTTCAAGAGTAAACAAATGATCCCACACGTCTAATACACGCCAGCTGGTGGGTCTAATATATGTTCACAAATGTGGTGATATTATTTATACAATTACATGTATTACAGTATTACATAACAGTAACTTATATTTTTTGGTTTGAATAAAAACTCATTATGTGATTAAAAAATCAAAATGGAATTCATTTGTAAAATGAGTGAACAGAAGAAATGTTAGTTTAGTTCCAGGAATTCCTGCATTGTTTATTCTGGACCCTATTTTGAAATTAGAATATTTTAAACTTTGCATTAAATTGGCCAAATTACCAATTTCTGATTTCTTGTGCTCAATCTATAGAATAGAAGTAATACTAGTGAAATAACTAAGAATTTAGTAGACTGGAATAATATAATTGGCCTGAAATGGGAGTCAAAGTCGGCAAAATCGCCTATGCATAAATATCACTGACACATCAAAATTCGCAAGAGCATAATTTCATCAATTTTCCATCAAATTTCGTACTTTTTGTTTTATTACCTTCAGAAAAAGATTCTCTACCATTTCATAAGAAAAAAATAACAAAATTATTTTTTGAAAATTCTTGGACACTGGTGCGCACTTTGAAATTTGGCCTTTGGACCCTGAAAGGGTTAAAAAAGATACATGAGCTAACAGTAAAACATATTTATTGTAAAATGTTTTGATACTGGGACCTTGATCACTTCAGGGTCCCAAGACCGAAACATTTTCTAATAAATATGTTCTAGCATTGGCTCACGTTGTCCTTTTAAACTTGTTGGTATCAGTTGTGTTTATTCCACTGGTTACGTAAGTGAAAACAGCAGTTGCCTCCTGGTACTATACTAATGCACATGCCTGGAAAGAAAGGGTTTGAGTAAATTTTTATTTATATTTCGTATGCATTAAAAAATTTTCTATAATGTTATATAGAGATTATATAAAAATTAACGTAGGATAACCCAGTATAGTCAAGCAACATGACTTATTTCTATTCATATTGGGGTCCTAGTGGTATATGCCATAGTTACAGTGATATAGTACTGTAGTTAGGCATATTTACATAACCATTACCTTTATTAACATTAATAATAATAATATAAATGACTATTGGTTTAGGGCACATTTCATACTAAGAATACAAGAAGTTATTCTACTTCCTTTCTTCCATCTTCATTCATTAGATATTCTTGAACCATTTGTAAATTGACTTCTGCTATATTTATGTTGTCTTCTTTGGGTCACCCTGCCTTGGTGGGTGATGGCCATTGCATTAAAAAAATTAAATTGTTATATATTTCTTTGTTTAGGTTCCATGCACCACTAATAGGTATAACACCCTGTTGGTATAACCTCTGTAACATCAATAAAAGACTTGGATCATATTTTACCCAATAAGTCAGTGGTTTGTATTCTGCTCACCTTTGCTCTCTTCACTGTTCACTGCACAATCTGCCAGCTCTCTCAACAACTTAGAGAACACCAGTGGTTTATGTGGACATTCAACTTGCTCCTTTATCTTGGGGAACAGTGATTAACATTCCCATTGCTTGACACACTTTTAATCGAATTTTAAGTCACATAGATAAGTCATAGTTTTAGAATGCTCATTATGTTCTGCATAAAAAAATGCTTTACATAATCAGGATGGTTTGTTCAGTGTGTTTAGCTGAATCTGCAGTGGATTTCAGTGATGACTTATATTCTCTGTGCCACAAGCTGGCACAGAGACTCCTTTTGCCTTATTTAAACATCTTATGGGACATTGACTAAAGTCAATTTTCAGTTTACTAGTATTGTACAGATGAACTATTATATACACCTTATTGGCATTCAAGATCCTGGTGATATTACTTCTGGTAAAGGATCCTTGAAGTTTCATTAATTACTGATGAACACTTACCAAGCCTAGCCTTCCTTGATTTCTGTTCAAGAAGCAATAGACTTTTTTTCCAACTGGGTTTGTTTTTCCAGACACTTTCTTAAGTTTACTGCCTGCTCACTCCACAAGTGTCTATGGCCCACTTCAAAGTGACTTGGCCTCCTCACAGGTTTGGTCTACCCTCATTTTCCTCATATGGTTATCTCCAACACTTGTTTCCATACTTTCTTTGCTACTTTTGCACCAGGATTCAGATGGACTTCTTTTAAAAACAAATTTTGAAGAAAATGCACATTCAATTTAGGAATGTTCTCAGCCCTTCTTTTAATGGGAATCTGAGGATTCAACATTTCTGCTAATACTCATCCATCACTGAGGATACATTTTCACAGTAACTTAATTCTATTGTTGGGTTACATTACTAGGAGCTGAAAACCTCATCTTTTCTGATAACTCTGTTGTTGATGTAGAAGGTTATATCCAACAACCTTATTTTATGGCTGGGAGCTGTAGTGGGTTGATGTCTGCAAGAGAACCCTCTCATCCAGTTCCTTCAGTGTGGTTTATCAGGTGGTCAGGATCACTGTGAAGTTTATGGGCTCCATAGGCTTCACTAGGAGGGAAGTAGCATCTCTTTCAGGGGCAGATCATGAAGGTCATCAGAGGGAGGCTAAAAGCACTTTGATCAACTTTGATAGCTTTCAACAACTCTCTTGCTCTGTCAGTTACATAGTCTCACAGTAAAGGGATTATTACTGTAAGGCATGGCCCTTGTAGCTACTGCTTCTCATCTTCATAACCTTTCATGGGGAGTGCTTTAATATTGGTAATGGGCTCTGATCCAAGGAATTGGACCTACCCTTCCCCTGAAGAGAAGCAACATAATGCTTGTACAAGGAAGGACTCTTGATCCAAAGATTTAGAAATTTTCCTGATGTCAATACTTGCACAGTGTTGTATGACCCTTGTGGGTTTAATGCTTAGCTATAATTGTAATAATGATGATAATTCAGCACTAGTAAAAATGGTGTATCAGTGAAACACCATTCCCATCCCTGGCAACACACCCCCCACTCTTCATAGATCTAAACTTACTCCCTGTTCAGAACATCCACACTTACTACTGTGCAATCTATATCTACAGGACCTTAAATTCCAATATTAACCTTGACCTAAAATGCTTTCTTGATAGTTGTGACAGGATCCACAGGCATAACACCAGACACAAACATCTCTATGACATTCCCCGTGTTCGACTAAACCTTTACAAAAATTCAATGTATTTCAAAAGACCTAAAATCTGGAACACCCTACCTGAAAACTCTAGAACTGCAGACACATTCATCACTTTCAAAACTACAGTTAGAAAACATCTTATCTCCCTGATCCACCCCGACAACTAACTACATGATAACCACCTGGTGGTTCACAATTACACTCACTCACCCACTGGCTATAAACCCAGAAATACTAATCTTAATCTTAAAATAATAAATCCTAACTAGTCATAAGTTTGCCTATGATACTCCAATATAGACACTTTGTATTGTGCCAAAACAAAAGCATTCACATTGCTGAACTCACAAATTATGATGTAATCACTTAGCCTTAATACCATAATCTGCAAGGATCTAATGTTAAGAATTAATCTAAGTCTGCTCGAAATGCCTAGCCAGGCTAGGTGTCCTAGTGGCCCCCTCGGTAATTAGTATTTTATAACATGTAAACCACACAATACCCAAAACCTGTAAACCCCACATTGTAACCCTTATAGAGAATAAACTTGAATTGAATTGAATATACAAAACTGACAAGATGATGAACTGGACACATGGCAACATCTGGATATCTTTATTTTCTAGTCATTTTGCCAGCCAGTGGCATTATTAGTACAATACGGGGACATAAACAAAAGACTAGAAGAAGAGGCAATCAGTCCCTCAACCTCATAGAATATACAAAAGATGGTAGAAGATGAAGTAATCAGTCCCTCAGCCTAGGAGCAGGTGTTAGGTACTGTAGTATTGATAAATCTGAAGCACAAGCAGGAAGATGGGCACTTATACTGGAATCAGATGAGATGCAGCAGATGAAAGCCTTGTCACTGGTAGATGGGACCCACCAGTGGAAGTACGTCATGCCCAAGAGCTGAGCCAGAGGTTCAGCAAGTAGGTTTACCTGGAGAGAGTTCTGGGGGTCAATGCCCCCTCGGCCCGGTCTGTGACCAGGCCTCATGGTGGCCCGGCTGGTCAGGTTATGGAGATGTAATCTGTACCAAGATTCCATGATGTCTGTGTGTGACAAGTAGTATGTCAGTGGTATACAATACCAACAAGAGGCCTATACAGTACTTCAAATTCATCAAGACTACAGTGCTCAACACCTGCTCCTAGGCTGAGAGACTGATTACCTCATCCTCTACTATCTTCTGTATATAATTCTGACAGGGTGAGGGATTGATTACCTCCTAGTCTACAGTCTTTTGCTTTTGTCCCTTATTGAATTGGTACCTCTGTAAGTGTGCTCAAATTATAAATAAATAAATAAATAAAATAAATAAAGCCACTAGTCGGTGAAACATCTACAAAATAAAGATGCCCAGATGTTGCACATTCTAATTCATCACTAGTAAATAATAATAATACTCAATATTTCTACAAGTACATGTATGACATATACAAGCCTAGCTGACATCAGTGAATTACTGTATAGAAAGCCCTTTGTTATGCAAAGCATTTAGGGCAAATTAGGTCAGTTTTGACCCAAGTGTGTGACCAACACCAGTCAGCTAACACCCAAGTACCCATTTTACTGTTAGGTGAACAGGACAGCAGGTTTCTTAAGGAAACACGTCCTAATATTTCCACTTGTACCAGGACTCGAACCATGGACCTCTGTGTGTGTGTGCAGAGCTTAAGGTTTATTTCATTTGAATTATTATGTCTGCACTTGTGGCAAAACAGCTATTAAATGAGTGATGGGGAATGCATTTCCTTTTTTATTTTGGGTCACTCTACCTCTGTGAGAGACAGCCAATGTGTTGAATAAAATGTTGAAATTGTTTAGCCAATAAAATTAAAAAAACATGGAAATTCTCCTCTTCCAGTTTCATAGGAAAGTTAACATATGGTTGTTACAGTTGGGGTAGGCAGTTCAGAATTCCATTAATAAATAAGAATTAATTGAACCCTCAGTTATCTTACATGAACATCATTACAGTTAATAGGTCATCTTACTTATCATGATCCAGATTTATTTCTAGTCATAGTATGAGCTGTCAGTATCCAAGATACTGCATAGTCAGATTGCAGTATCTCAACCTCTAATACTGGATGCACCCTCTTTTAAACACTATTTTTGTGATTTATTACTTATCATCATCATTACTATTTACAGGCTCGCCAGTGTTAAAAAAGGATGAAATTAAAGAGTCTGGAATATTAGAGGCCAGGAATGGAATGGATCAAGAAAACTGCAGGTATGATATGAAGGATCAAGAAGGGACAGTACAAGAAGCATGTCCTCCCATTAAAGCTGAGTGTAAAGCTCAGATCCAAAGTAGTAAAATTAACTTCAGTCAGAATGAGGTGAAATGTGAAAAAAGTATCACTGCTACATATTTTAAGTGCTTCAATGGGAGGGACATGAGTTTTGAAGACTGTGATGTGAAAAGCAATCAGACAAAGGCAAATTTTAATGAGTGCTCCTCTATAAATATTTCCAAGTGCTTGCCTGATGGTAAACTGAAGCACAAGGATTCCAGAGTGGAGAAGAGTCATGGTAAGCTGAAGAGTAAAGGTTTCAAATGTTATGTTTGTGGGCATAAGATTTTTAATAAATGGAATTTTATTGCACATTTTAAGACTCACATGGACAAGAAGCATTTTGGATGTGATGAGTGTGGTCAAAAGTTTTCAAAGTTCAGTTATTTGCGTAAACACTTGTTGTGCGTCACTGCTGAAACAACTGATGGTAGATATAAATGCTCTTATTGTAATCACACATTTTTACGAGACAGCAATCGGAAAAATCACGAGCTCATTCACAGCCAGACCGAGATGGTGCCATGTTGTCTTTGTGAACTACAGTTCTCAAATGTGAAATCTGTTAGGAACCATGCTCAGAAGGTTCATTCGAAGGATAAATGCTTTAAATGTCTTCTATGTGGGGCAAGTTATTATAATGCAGGCCATTTAAAAAGGCATTTAAAGGAAATTTCTATGGATCTCCCTTATTACTGTTCAACCTGTAGTCATAAATATGCAACTGCAGGGGGTTTGAAGAGACATAACTGTAACACTGGCAATCTGAAGTCATTTTCTTGTCCATATTGTTTAACAATATTTAGCAATAGAAGTCATCTTAAAAGACATGTTGCTAATCGTAGAAAAGTTAAGCAATATCAGTGTTCTGATTGTAAAATGGAATTTCTTTACCTTGGAGATCTCAGAAGGCACCAGGAAGTGCATAACAAAGACAGGCCATTCAAATGTTCTCAGTGTAGACATTCATTTGATAGCATAGGGCGTCTTCATGGCCATGAAAGAATGCATACTGAAAGGGGTTGGAAGTGTATGCCATGTGGTGAAACTTTCAAGAAAAAATCCTATTTAAAAACCCACGAGCAAATTCACTCTGGAGCATCACTAAATCTTGTGGAAATTGGAGGTAATAAAAGAGATCACATGCAAGGCTTCCAGCAACTTAGTTTAACAAAAGAGTTAAGAAGGATTAGATTTATGAGCCCCAAGAAAAAGGATTTCCATCAAACTCTCACTCACGAAGAGTCACAAATTTGGCAAGAGTATCAGAATCATGAGACAGCATCTCTTCATAATTTTATGATTACCAAAGACACTTCTTCACATTTTTCCTCTAACAGAATCAAATGTACTCAGAAATCACAACTAGTGCATGCATCTAATAATTCCACACATAATTTACATTTATATCTCCAGTCACAGCAACATGGCAGTAGCTGTAAGACAGAAAGTGACTCTGAAATTATTGATCCCGTGGGTTACAGTAATTTAGATGATACTCAAGCAAGAGACAGTTTTATTCAGGGGGTCCACCATAATGAGCAAGCACCTGTCCAGCCATCATTTTATACATCAAATCCGAGTAGATGCATTGATGAGCATCGACAAGACAAACATGACAAAGAATCTGCATGTGATTTATCCCCTTTTTTAAACTTCAGTTCATGTTCCTTTCAAGAAAAGTTGCCACATTCTGCCTCTTCTGTTCAAAGTTATAAACCTTCTAAACATAGGCAGTGTACAGTGTGCAATATTGAAATTTCTTGTCCATCTAATTTCGTAAGACATATGCAACTTCATACAGGCATTAGATTACATGAATGTCAAGTTTGCAAGACAAAATTTACTCGTAGCGATAATCTTTCTAGACACATGGAACGATCTCACAATAAACAAGAAAATTTAACAGCTATGGGATAGTGTCGACATTTTTGTATTGCTGTTTAAATTGCATATTTTCTAAAAGTGCACAAATCCAGTCTTGCTAAGCAGTGAATTGTGTGTTTTATTGGATTAAGCCCTAAAGGCTTTGTCTAGGTGGAGTGTTCAATTAATTATAGTCATCTTGACCCTGATCCTCTTATGATAGGTTCCTTGATGTTGGTGTGGGGCTTCTGGTGCAACAGATTGGTCTTGTCCTTCCCACTCCTTAAGTGTATCTGATTACATTGTGTTTCCTAGGCACTGCACAACCCCTATGAGTTTAGTGCTTTCCCCTAAATATAATAATAATGTAATAATCTTATCCCTAATTTGGGTAAGCCATACCATATTTTATACCATATTGGTTATTATTAATCAGCTAATGATTTTTTTTATTTTCATCACTTCTACTACACCACAAAAAAGGCATTCTTGGTACTGTACTTGTGATTAGAGAGCTTGACCAATAGTTTAAAAATGCTCCTTACTTAACAGGCTGAAAGCTATTATTTTATTATTTTTTTAACATGTCGGCTGTTTCCCACAAAGGCAGGGTGACCCACAAAGAAAGAAAAGCCCAGAAAGAAAAAAACTTTCATCATCATTCAACACTTTCACCATCATGCATACATAATCACTGTTTTTGCAGAGGCAATCATATACAACAGTTCAGATGTCACTCCAAACAGCCAATATCTCAAACCCCTTCTTTAAAGTGCAGGCTTTGTACTTCCCACTTCCAGGACTCAGATCCAGCTGACCAGTTTCCCTGAATCCCTTCACAAAGTATTACCCTGCTCACACTCCAACAGCTCATCAGGTCCCAGAAACCATTCTTCTCCATTCATTCTTATCTGACATGCTCACACATGCTTGCTGGAAGTCCAAGCCCCTCTCCCACAAAACCTCCCTTAGCCCCTCCCTCCAACCTTTCCTAGGACGACCCCTACCCCGCCTTCCTTCCCTTACAGATTTATACTCTCTCCAAGTCATTCTACTTTGTTCCATCCTCTCTAAATGACCAAACCACCTCAACAATCCCTTTTCAGCATTCTAGCTAATACTTTTAGTAACTCCACACCTCCTCCGAATTTTCACACTACGAATTCTCTGCATGATATTTACACCACACATGCCCTTAGACATGACGTCTTCACTGCCTCCAGCCTCCTCCTTCCTGCAGCATTTACAACAAATGTTGTTATTTCTGAGTGGTACTGTATTTGTACTATATATCTGGTCTTCCAAAAGTAATTGTTAATTGGAGCTGGTGCCACATAAGATTGAGCTTTAATTGTTGCCTTGGCCAAGGAATAAAAAATCTTGTCCTTGCAAAAAATATTATCCCCAATAATCATTTTTAAATACAGCCTCTCCTCACTTAACGACAGAATTCTGTTCCTAAGATCATGTTGGTAAACGAATTTGTCACTAAGCGAGGAGCATACTATAACGGTAGTGGGTTGTGTCAACCATCTTTGATATTGTTTTAATATCACCTTTGCACCATTTATAATATTTCTGGTAAATTTTTAAATGTTTATACTAGTGTACTGTATATTGTATTAAACAGAATAGAGGAAATCAGCTCTGATATACTTTATTTAGGTATGCATACTGGTCAGAGAGCCCGTTGTAAGTCCGAATCTTCGGTAAACGAGTACGTCACTAAGTGAGGAGAGGCTGTATATGACAGTACATTTTATATGCATGTCCAATGAAGAAAGTCAGCTGTTTGGCAATTGTTTGTATATACAGTACTCTATTATAACTTCTTTCTTTCAACAAACCGGCCATATCCCACCAAAGCAGGGTGGCCCAAAAAGAAAAACAAAACTTTCTCTTTTTAACTTGGTAATGTATACAAGAGAAGGGGTTACTAGACCCTTGCTCTTGGCATTTTAGTCTATTATAACTGTATAAGTTAAATTCTTTCTAGAATTACTGTATTAAGTTTAACCAAACATGCTTTAGAGATACTATCGTTGATCAAGGCATAATGCAGTGCTTACATTTAGATGATAGTGGGTTTTTTGTTTAGCATAGTTATATTAACTAATATTGGAAACAAGAGTTTTCAAGCATTTTACATATTTTAAACTAGTCAGTAATGCAGTATCATAGTTCAAATTCTCCACTAGGCTGTCTTATTATTTAAACCACTAAAAATGTGAAAATGCATTTACCACACATTCTGAATCTGCTTTGAACAATGCACTGAATATCCTTTTTTTTTTTTTTTTTTTAAACAAGTCAGCTGTCTCCCACTGAGGCAGGGTGACCCAAAAAGAAAGAAAATCCCCAAAAAGAAAATACTTTCATCATCATTCAACACTTTCACCTCACTCACACATAATCACTGTTTTTGCATCAGTGCTCAGAACACAACAGCTTAGAAGCATATATGTATAAAGATACACAACATATCCCTCCAAACTGCCAATATCCCGAACCCCTCCTTTAGAGTGCAGGCATTGTACTTCCCATTTCCAGGACTCAAGTCTGGCTATATAAAAATAACTGGTTTCCCTGAATCCCTTCACTAAATATTATCCTGCTCACACTCCAACAGATCGTCAGGTCCTGTTATCTGATATTTAACTCTTGTCCTGACCAAAATTATTAATACATACATAGGGAAGTGCTAATCTCGTGAGGATGATGCAATAACTGGGGAATGGGAGGCAGCATAATTAGGCTTGATCCAAGGAAATAGAGTTACTAGCCATAATGAATACTAGCACAATAGAATCATACAGACAGTAACTCTTTGTAGTAAAAGTCTTGTTCATGAGTTTGGAATGAACAACCACGTTTGAGATGCGAGAAGTAGAACACTGCAGGCTTGGTGAAATGATGAACATCATAGGGCTGATGCGTGCAGACATGAACATCATAGGGCTGATGTGTGTAGAAATGAACATTATAGGGCCAAGGTGTGCAGAAATATTTGATGAACTTCATAGGGCTGGTGTGTGCAGAAATAAACATCATAAGGCTGATGTGTGCAGCAATGAACAAAGGGCTGATGTGTGCAGAAATGAACATCATAGGGCTGATGTGTGTAGAAATGAACATCATAGGGCTGAGGTGTGCTGATAGGCACACATCAGCTACTACAAACCCCACAGTACTCCTGGTTGTAGCACCAATGTTCAAATATATTAAAATATTAAGGGAACTAAAGCTACATACAATATAATATTTATACACCATATAAAATAGTAGATAAATTTGGCTTTCCTTCAGGTCGTCATTTTTTGTGAAACATGAATCCCCTCATATTGTGCCAATTTTAGAAAATATTTGCGAGAAATTCATAAGGATGTACACTAATATTGCATTCTTATGTTTTTGCATTTTGTCTCATTCTTATTCACTTGTTTTTTAATAAAACATTGTAATGTTTTATTATTAAGAATGATTCATTTTACTGAAATGTTTTCGACTATTGTACTCTTAATTTTTTATCCTGTATTACTATATAAATAATATCTTTAAAGCTCTGTGCAGTACAAGAATGATAAATGCATAAGTACTGATTTGATTTGTGATTGTGCTCGATACTGTGCGGTACTTGTGAAATGTCCATCAAGATGACAAGCTTCTTCTGATGATATGGACTTATGTTAATGTCTTGTAATTATTCATACTTATCTTATTCATTAATATAAAACTCATTACAGTACATGTGCAGTATTGTAAAAGATTTTCATGCATGAATATTTTAAAAGAATAATGAATTATAAATTTCAAGTGGCAAGAAATACATTTCCAATTGTTTATCTATCAGTGTTGGTACTGGACTGTATGTATGATTTATCTATCAGTATGTTGGTATTGGACTGTGTGTATGATTTATCTATCAGTATGTTGATATAGTGGACTGTTTGTATGATTTATTGATCAGTATGTTGGTACTGGATTGTGTGTATGATATTACACTGTATGTATGATTTATCTATCAGTATATTGGTATAGTGGACTGTTTGCAAGAATATGATGTATACTGTACTGCACGTTCTTACAGTACATTACCTAAGTACATGTTGGTAGGTAAGACACATGCAACAGTTAGGCAACTTTATTTCGAAACGTTTCGCCTACACAGTAGGCTTCTTCAGTCGAATACAGAAAGAAGGCAGGAACAGTAGAGATGTGAAGATGATGTAATCAGTCCATCACCCTTGAAGTCGTAGAATTTGAGGTTGTCAGTCCCTCAGCCTGGAGAAGTTCAGTTCCATAGTCAGATAGTTCCTGACTATGGAACTGTTGCATATGTGTCTTACCTACCAACCTGTCGGTATTGTATACCATTTTGATGTTCACCTAAGTACATAAACAGTATTTCATCATAGTAACAGTTTGTTGTGCAGCTTTGCTCCATGTACCACCGTCGATGATGTAATGATTTTTTTATTTCTTTATGCACTACAGATATTTTAATTTACATGTAATAAAACATTAATAGGCACAAAAATAAAGTCACTGATTATGCCTTTACTCATCACAAGTAAAAAAATAAGTCAGCACAGTATTTCAGATGATGTAACATAGTGCTCTTAACTTATTTTCTTGTTTGAGTTGCAATAGTGACATCATTATTAGAATGGAGAGTTAAGGCTAATTTGTTGTATTATTTAGTGTTTAAATGGTGTGTGTGTGTGTATATATATATATGTATATATATATATATATATATATATATATATATATATATATATATATATATATATATATATATATATATATATATATATATATATATATATATATATATATATATATATATATATTCATATAGTCGGACTTGAGTCCTGGAAATGGGAAGTACAATGCCTGCACTTTAAAGGAGGGGTTTGGGATATTGGCAGTTTGGAGGGATATGTTGTGTATCTTTATATGTGTATGCTTCTAGACTGTTGTATTCTGAGCACCTCTGCAAAAACAGTGATAATGTGCGAGTGTGGTGAAAGTGTTGAATGATGATGAAAGTATTTTCTTTTTGGGGATTTTCTTTCTTTTTTGGGTCACCCTGCCTCGGTGGGAGACGGCCGACTTGTTGAAAAAAAAAATATATATATATATATATATATCTATCTTCTTCTTTCAACAAACTGGCCATATCCCACTGAGGCAGGGTGACCCAAAAAGAAAAACAAAAGTTTCTCTTTTCAAATTTAGTAATTTTAGTCGCCTCTTACAACACGTATGGCTTACGGAGGAAGAATTCTGTTCCACTTCCCCATGGAGATAAGACGAAATAAATGACGAAATAAACAAGAACAAGAACTAGAAAGAAAATAGAAGAAAACCCAGAGGGGTGTGTATATATATGCTTGTACATGTATGTGTAGTGTGACCTAAGTGTAAGTAGAAGTAGCAAGACATACCTGAAATCTTGCATGTTTATGAGACAGACAAAAGACACCAGCAATCCTACCATCATGTAAAACAAATGCAGGCTTCCGTTTTACACTCACTTGGCAGGACAGTAGTACCTCCCTGGGCGGTTGCTGTCTACCAACCTACTACCTAAATGCATGTTGTAAGAGGCGACTAAAATGCTGGGAGCAAGGGGCTAGTAACCCCTTCTCCTGTATAAATTACTAAATTTAAAAAGAGAAACTTTCGTTTTTCTTTTTGGGCCACCCTGCCTTGGTGGGATACGGCCGGTTTGTTGAAACAAGAAAGAAAGATATATACATTTGATAAGTAGGCCAAATTACTCTTTCTGTTATAAATTTCCTGATGGCAAAAGCTTTTTTTAAATTTCGTGTTTAAGAAAGGTTTAACTTTTATTCACTGTTGTAATGTTCTATAAAGATTTTATTTTGTAATTTTTTAGGTATTAGAATGCCTTTCTGAAGACAGCACAGTGTTATGTAATACTTGGTGCCACGTTTATCAACCTCTACAGTTTTGCATGGCCACAATTTTTTATTGATAGCATCAGATGTTGGCATTTATATACATATACATTTTATAGATTTTTGGCCACCATAAAAGTTTCTTTTGAGCTTTTTTTTTTTGTACTGTACCATATTAAAAAATGTCCAAGAGAGCATGTTACTTTCATTACATGTACTATCATATGTGATAAGAATAAATTGTTGTACTGTACTACTCTCCTATGTATTATTTCATCTTTTTCATTAGTTAGAGTAAAGTGGTGTACAGGGGTACATTAGAGCCCAGTGGTAATAATAAGATTTATTTCTAAGTGGTAATAATAATTTTTATTTCAAAGTGGTAATAATTGAAAATGTATAAACTAAGGGAGGAGGAAGTTCGGGTGAGATATAAGCAACTATTGATGGAAAGGTGGGCTGGTGCAAGTATGAGTAGTGGGGGGGTTGAAGAGGGTTGGAATAGTTTCAAAAATGCAGTATTAGAATGTGGGGCAGAAGTTTGTGGTTATAGGAGGGTTCGTGCAGGAGGAAAGAGGAGTGATTGGCAGAATGATGAAGTAAAGGGTGTGATAAAAGAAAAAAAGGTAGCTTATGAGAGGTATTTACAAAGCAGAAGTGTTACAAGAAGAGCAGAGTATATGGAGAGTAAAAGAAAGGTGAAGAGAGTGGATGATAGAGTGGGAGAGGTACTGTCAAGAAATTTTAATGAAAATAAGAAAAAATTTTGGAGTTAAACAAGTTAAGAAAGCCAAGGGAACAAATGGATTTGTCAGTTAAAAGCAGAGTGGGGAAGTTAGTAGATGGGGAGATGGAGGTTTTGGGTAGATGGCAAGAATATTTTGAGGAACTTTTAAATGTTGAGGAAGAAAGGGAAGCAGTAATTTCATGCACTGGCCAGGGAGGTATACCATCTTTTAGGAGTGAAGAAGAACAAGATGTGAGTGTGGGGGAGGTGCGTGAGGCATTACATAGAACGAAAGGGGGTAAAGCAGCTGGAACTGACGGGATCATGACAGAAATGTTAAAAGCAGGGGGGGATATAGTGTTGGAGTGGTTGGTATTTTTGTTTAATAAATGTATGAAAGAGGGGAAGGTACCTAGCTAGGGATTGGCGGAGAGCATGTATAGTCCCTTTATATAAAGGGAAGGGGGGCAAGAGAGATTGTAAAAATTATAGAGGAATAAGCTTACTGAGTATACCAGGAAAAGTGTATGGTAGGGTTATTATTGAAAGAAATAGAGGTAAGACAGAATGTAGGATTGTGGATGAGCAAAGAGGTTTCAGAGTGGGTAGGGGATGTGTGGATCAAGTGTTTACATTGAAGAATATATGTGAACAGTATTTAGATAAAGGTAGGGAAGTTTTTATTGCATTTATGGATTTAGAAAAGGCACATGATAGAGTAGATAGGGGAGAAATGTGGCAGATGTTGCAAGTACAGTGAACCCTCGGCCAACGATGGCATCATATAATGTTAAATCCGACTAGCAATACATTTTAACGCAAAAATTTTGCCTCGACTAGCACTAAAAAACTCGACCAATGCGATTCATTCCATTCGAGATGCGTCCACATGTGGCCTGAGCGCGCTTCACTTGTCCCGTGGGTGCCAGTGTTTACAAGCTAGCCAGCCACCGCGGTCTCATCCAAACATACAATCGGAACATTTCATATTATCACAGCGTTTTTAGTGATTGCACCTGCAAAATAAGCACCATGGGCCCCAAGAAAGCTTCTAGTGCCAACCCTACAGCAAAAAAGGGTGAGAATTACTATGGATATGAAGAAAGAGATCACTGCTAAGTATGAAAGTGGAGTGCGTGTCTCCGAGCTGGCCAGGTTGTACACAAAACCCCAATCAACCATTGCTACTATTGTGGCCAAGAAAACAGCAATCAAGGAAGCTGTTCTTGCCAAAGGTGCAACTATGTTTTCAAAACTGAGATCGCAAGTGATAGAAGATGATGAGAGACTGTTATTGGTGTGGATAAACGAAAAACAGATAGCAAGAGATAGCATCTCTCAAGCGATCATATGTGAAAAGGCTAGGAAGTTGCATGACGATTTAATTAGAAAAATGCATGCAATTAGTGGTGATGTGAGTGAATTTAAGGCCAGCAAAGGTTGGTTTGAGAGCTTTAAGAATCGTAGTGGCATACATAGTGTGATAAGGCATGGTGAGGCTGCCAGTTCGGACCAAAAAGCAGCTGAAAAATATGTGCAGGAATTCAAGGAGTACATAGACAGTGAAGGACTGAAACCTGAACAACTGTTTAATTGTGACGAAACAGACCTGTTTTTGAAGAAAATGCCAAGCAGGACCAACATAACTCAGGAGGAAAAGGCACTCCCAGGACATAAGCCTATGAAAGACAGGCTTACTCTGTTGATGTGTGCTAATGCTAGTGGTGATTGCAAAGTGAAGCCTTTATTGGTGTATCACTCTGAAACTCCCAGAGTGTTCAGGAAAAACAATGTCCTCAAGGCTAATTTGTGTGTGCTGTGGAGGGCAAACAGTAAGGCATGGGTCACTAGGGACTTTTTCTATGACTGGTTACACCATGCATTTGCCCCCACTGTGAAAAATTACCTCCTGGAAAATAAATTGGACCTTAAGTGCCTCATGGTATTAGACAGTGCTCCTGGTCATCCTTCAGACTTGGCAGAGCGACTTTCTGGGGACATGAGCTACATCAAGATCAAGTTTTTGCTTCTTAATACCACTCCTCTCCTGAAGCCCATGGACCAGCAGGTCATTGCAAACTTCAAAAAACTCTACACAAAAGCTATGTTTGAAAGGTGCTTTGTAGTGACCTCAGAAACTCAATTGACTCCAAGAGTTTTGGAGAGATCACATTACCATCCTCAATTGTGTAAACATTATAGGTAAGGCTTGGGAGGAAGTGGCTAAGAGGACCTTGAACTCTGCTTGGAAGAAACTGGGCCAGAATGTGTAGACAAAAGGGATTTTGAAGGATTTGAGGCTAACCCTGAGAAGCCTATGCCAGTTGTGGAATCAATTGTGGCATTGGGGAAGTCCTTGGGGTTGGAGGTTAGTGGGGAGGATGTGGAAGAGTTGGTGGAGGAGGACAATGAAGAACTAACCACTGATGAGCTGCAAGATCATCTTCAACAGCAAGAGGCCAGACCTGAGGAAACTGCTCTGGAGGAGGGGATAGAGAAATTGAAGAAGTTGCCTACTTCAATGATTAAGGAAATGTGTGCAATGTGGCTTAAAGTGCAAACCTTTTTTGATGAAAATCACCCTCACACAGCTATTGCAAGCCATGCTGGTGACTATTACACTGACAATGTTGTGAAACACTTTAGGAATGTCATAAAGGAATGGGAGGTACAGGCCTCTATGGACAGATATGTTGTGCGACAGAGGTCCAGTGACTCTCAAGCTGGTCCTAGTGGCATTAAAAGAAGGGAAGTAACCCCAGAAAAGGACTTGACACCTCAAGTCCTAATGGAAGGGGATTCCCCTTCTAAACACTAACACCATCCACACTCTCCCCTCCTCCTATGGAAAATTTTCTAGGGTGTTACCTGTATGTACCTCAACATTATATACATACAAGTAATCTCATTGGGAGACAACACTATATTGTTTACCGTAGTCACCCCGTGTAGATATGTGAGAAAACTTCACCACCCCTGGTCACTGCAGGTGGGCCTTTGACCTCACAATCTTATCCATATCTATCCGAGACCAGTATAGATTGGATAGCACCCACAAGTACGGCACTACTAATTAATTGTGGACTGTATAGATTATATTAGTGTAACTGAATGAAAGGTGGGGGGGTAGGTTACACATGGATATATCCATCAAGGAAAAACACTTGTACATAATCTCACCACTTACCAGATATTCTCTGGTAGTCACTTGATGTAGCTGGATCACCCATAACCTATCCAATTACAACATACCTAACTGGCCAGTATCAGTCTGCTATAACTAGAAAGGTTACTTAACTGTGGGTGATTGATGCTCCTTATTTCCTCCATTCACCATCTCATTTCGATGTCCTGCTACACCGACACAGTCCTTATTCCAGCAGGACGAGGTATCCGTTGGTTTGTCCCAGTTTAGAAGTCGTGACTCCATAAAAACTTCACTGTCCTCGGGACGGGAACAACGAGGTCTAACGTGTTCACTCGGAGCAAGGTGACTTATTTCACCTCACGCATTCTCTTAACTTAGTGTTATTATCACTGATTACATTACAGTTCACAAGACGATTTAATGTCTCATAATTATTATACACATTAGAGGTCACTCCATTAAGATCTGAGACCGATGAGTGAGGATTAGATCACGGGTATTTTTCCCGGGACACTCCATGGCGACACGCCAGTCACCACCGGTGAGCAGGAGATGCACAAATTAACATTAAGATCGACAACACTCTAATTACCAGACATAATGAGGGCAAATTCCTAGGCCTATACCTTGACAACAACCTCAATTTCAGCACCCATATCCAACACATAACCAAAAAAGTATCCAAAACAGTTGGGATCCTCTCCAAGATACGATACTACGTGCCGCAAAATGCCCTTCTCACACTATACCACTCACTTATTTATCCATACCTCACCTATGCTATTTGTGCTTGGGGATCAACTGCAGCAACACACCTAAAGCCAATAATAACCCAACAAAAAGCTGCAGTAAGAATAATCACTAAATCCCATCCCTGGCAACACACCCCCCCACTCTTCATAGATCTAAATTTACTCCCTGTTCAGTACATCCACACTTACTACTGTGCAATCTACATCTACAGGACCTTAAACTCCAATATCAACCTTGACCTAAAACGCTTTCTTGATAGTTGTGACAGAACCCACAGGCATAACACCAGACACAAACATCTCTACGACATTCCCCGTGTCCGACTAAACCTTTACAAAAATTCTATGTATGTCAAAGGCCCTAAAATCTGGAACACCCTACCTGAGAACTCTAGAACTGCAGACACATTCATCACCTTCAAAACTACCATTAGAAAACATCTTATCTCCCTGATACACCCCATCAACTAACTACATGAATACCACCTGGTGGTTCACACTTTCACTCACCCATTTGACCATAAACAGAAATATTAATCTCAATCTTAAAATAATGAATCCTATGATACTCCAATACTGAAACTATGTACTGTGCCAAAACAAAAGCATTCACATTGCTAAACTCACAAACTAGTATTTAGTCACTTAGCCATAATACCAACTTACCTCATAATTTGTAATATTTTAAAATAAAGAATTAAACTAAGTCTGCCCGAAATGCCTAGCCATGCTAGGCGTTCTAGTGGTACACTCTGTAATCATTATTTAACTACATGTAAACCACACAACAACCAAATTCTGTAAATTCAACATTGTAATCTTTATAGAGAATAAACTTTGAATTGAATTTGAAATCACGTTCCCTCACTCTTCATCAGGAACAGTTACGACACTTCCTATTATGAAGTGAGGCCTATATTAATCCTTAGGCCACCGTGAACGCCAATTTCCTGGTCCCATGCTTTCCCAGCCTCTTCCCTCAATTCAAAACACGCCCGCCTCTCCATACCCTGCCTCGACCTGCCTCCCCCGCACATCCGTGCAGGCGCAGGGCGAACCCAGTTGGTTCTATTCAAAATACAATTTAGAACAACAGTAATGCATTAATCGTGTATATTTACATTATAAAAATATGTGAAGTATAATTATGGGAATTTATTTTCCACACTGCAGCTGGGCGGAGGTCGTTGTTAGATGACTTAAATAACGTGGAGTACAATTTTCCCATCTTCACTGGCCACCTGGCTTGGGAACTCCAACATTGGTATTTACATAATCACCCATTAATTCTTTCCACCTGTTAATTCCTCAGGTAGGGTTCATCCAAAGTACACTCAAGCTTCCATGCTTCTGGTATTAACAATTTCCCTCTTATTGTAAGGTGTGACACTAAGCCTATGCTCTCTGGGTTAATTTATTGGGCATGCTGGAATTATGAGACTTTGACAATAACAAGTCTCTCTCAGTGTCCCAAGTCAGCCCCAGCACATTACTGCATATAGGCACTTCAACTCCAGGGCTATCTATATTTATTGATCCCTCAAAATGGACTAATTACTGTTCCATTCCCTCAGGGGCATCCTTGCACCTTGCATTATTTCATTAACCCCTTCACATATCCTCATTAGTTCCTCTTCAGTTGACGTCACACCCGGAAATTGTCCACATAAGATTATTTACCCAATTACTACGCTCAGTGGACTACCTGTTTTTATTTATTTATTTATTTATAATTTGAGCACACATACAGAGGTACAAAAAAATACAGATAAGAGCAGCATGCCAAAGCCACTTATACTATGCATAGCATTACGGGCTGGCTTAAAATTAACTTAAGATTAACTAAGCAATGATGAAATCAGTGAAAAACATTAATGTAAACAGATTGCTATAAAGCACAAGTGAGTATTACAAAGACAGGTCATATGGTTGCATGCATTGTTGTAAATTCAGTAGAATGGAGTATTCTGTTAGGTAGTGTATTTAAAAAATAATAAAGTTAGATTGGGTTTTAGGTTTAACATTTATGTGATATAATTGTGAGAAACATTTAAGATATACAATTTATAAGGTTCAGTTATTCAGTATTTATTTGGTTTTGGGTGAGTAAGTGATCTTTGAGAAGAGACTTGAATTTATAAACAGGTAGTGTTTCTTTTATATTTACTGGTAATGAATTCCAGATTTTAGGGCCTTTTATGTGCATTGAGTTTTTGCATAGCGTGAGATGGACACGAGGAATATCAAAGAGTGATCTGTGCCTTGTGTTATGGTCATGTGTTCTGTTGAGGTTGGCAAGGAGATGTTTGAGGGGAGGGTTAATATCAGAGTTGAGTGTTCTATGTATGTAATAGGTGCAGTAATAAGTATGGATGTTTTGTATGGTGAGTAGGTTGAGTGTATTGAATATTGGTGGAGTGTGCTGCCTGTAGTGAGAATTTGTTATCATTCTAACTGCAGCCTTTTGTTGGGTAATTAGTGGTCTGAGATGGTTACTTGTTGTTGAGCCCCATGCACAAATTCCATAGGTGAGATAGGGGTAAATAAGAGAGTGATATAGGGCCAGGAGGGCTGACTGTGGAGCATAGTACCGTATCTTCGATAGTATGCCTACAGTCTGTGCACCTAAGGTGTGCATTTATCGTCGCCTGAAGTAAGAACAATTTATTATTTAACTGTTTATTAATTATATCATTATTAGCAGTCAACAATTTTAGTGTCTTGCTCAGTTCGCAGAGCTGGGCCCTTTAACTGTCCATACGCCATCCTATAATTAGTAGATAATTCTGGACGGTTGAGCTTCCACGGAAGTCGCACCCAGTAATGTCCAGATTCACATTTAACATCCTTCAGGTATTGTTCCTGAGTAAAGGAATCATCTGGACTTTCCTCATTTATATTAATCCCTATGCTGTCCAGCTCCCACAAATTAGACTGGTTCAACATCATCCTCGATAGAAGAATACTTGTACTGGGTTGACCTTTTATGAGTAAGACACCGTGACTGTATTTACTACTTACTCTAGTCATTATTACTAGGCGGTAGTCTGCCATATATTACATGGCCCGTACCTGTGTTGAGGAGAGTGACGCCGCATGGTTTTGGATTTATGCCCTTTATCCTGAATTATTACATCCAACACCGGCAAGGTTACCTCAGCTAGGCCATCATTATTGCCATTAGCTGCAACCTTTACATCAGTCACTGTAGTGTCAGGGTTATTAACATTATCATTGTCACCATTATTATAAGAATTACATACAACCCTGCACATAACTGTATGGTGCCTTCCCTTGTTGCATTGATAGCAACTGTTCAATTTGGTATGATAATCCTTTACATTATGATTGTCTAGACATCTGATACATCTGTCAAGTTCTTTCATTCTTTCCACTTTAATATCCCATGAATTATAGGCATTACAGTTCTTAGTGAAATGAGTACCCTTGCAGAAGAGACAGTCTCTCTTTTCCTTGCCTGACCTCTTATTAACTGGGTTACCCTTACTGAGGTACTTATTCCTCTTACCTTGATGTGAGGAACCACTATTACTGATTCCTGTCACTTGATATGTGTCTATTTAACTCTTAATTATGATTATTACCACTGGGATTAATTTTCCCTTTTGAGACTTGACAGATACTTCAGAGTCATTATGTGTTATATCCTTAGAACTGTTTGGCTGACTGGTCTGCAATTGAACAATTAATTCTTACCGACCTAGTCTGATTTCCTCCAGACCGTACTCTGGAGGTTTTGGCAACCACACCCTTTGCATTAATAGGTTGATCAACTGCCTGGGTTACACCCTTTAATTTATTCAAAGCCTTACTTTTACAAGACAGTTTTTCTTCCAATTCGTAATGTTGATTAATTAAAACATTCATTTCCATTCCTTCTGCACAATTCTCCAGTAGATCTCTTTCACAGTCTTTAAACCACAATTTGTACCACTCAAATCTACTCTCTAAAGCATCTAAATATAACTTTAATTCATTAGGGTTCACGGTTTCTTGATTCATTGAATCCAAGCACTTGTATGCCTTCGTCACATGGCCTTTAATAGCCTGTAATGATGCTTTCATTACTCTAAAATCCACGGACTTGTCAGCCACATTAACTTCATCCGATCCAGTCATGGTTAGAGAATTATTAATCACTGATTATACAACTTAAGTAGGCGCCTTCTAAGAGTAATTCTTGCACTTTACTCTTGTATAAATCCTAGTCACACGTGTGCTAGCAATTAATTGGACTAATTATCATCCACCACACGATCGATTAAATTTGTGTACTCTATACCCACTTCCTTCAATCAGTCACTTAATTATTAAGTAATTAATTCAATTAATTTTTTCACTGATTGCATCTGGTTCAGGAAGGACCAGCAGGCAGGTATGGAAAATTTTCTAGGGTGTTACCTGTACGTACCTCAACATTATATACATACAAGTAATCTCATTGGGAGACAACACTATATTGTTTACCGTAGTCACCCCGTGTAGACATGTGAGAAAACTTCACCACCCCTGGTCACTGCAGGTGGGCCTTGCTCTCACAATCTTATCCATATCTATCCGAGACCAGTATAGATTGGATAGCACCCACAAGTACGGCGCTACTAATTAATTGTGGACTGTATAGATTATATTAGTGTAACTGAATGAAGGGGCAGGGGGTAGGTTACACATGGATATATCCATCAAGGAAAGACACTTGTGCATAATCTCACCACTTACCAGATATTCTCTGGTAGTCACTTGATGTAGCTGGATCACCCATAACCTATCCAATTACAACATACCTAACTGGCCAGTATCAGTCTGCTATAACTAGAAAGGTTACTTAACTGTGGGTGATTGATGCTCCTTATTTCCTCCATTCACCATCTCATTTCGATGTCCTGCTACACCGACACGGTTCTTATTCCAGCAGGACGAGGTATCCGTTGGTTTGTCCCGGTTTAGAAGTCGTGACTCCATAAAAACTTCACTGTCCTCGGGACGGGAACAACGAGGTCTAACGTGTTCACTCGGAGCAAGGTGACTTATTTCACTTCACGCATTCTCTTAACTTAGTGTTATTATCACTGATTACATTACAATTCACAAGACGATTTAATGTCTCATAATTATTATACACATTAGAGGCCACTCCATTAAGATCTGAGACCGATGAGTGAGGATTAGATCACGGGTATTTTCCCCGGGACACTCCATGGCGACACGCCAGTCACCACCGGCCCCACCATTATTCACTAATTTTACCATAGAAAAGAGTAAGGTGATGAGGGTATCAAATGATATAGATAAAGAAAACTTGGATATCAAATTGGGGAGGAGGAGTAGTATGGAAGAAGTGAATGTTTTCAGGTATTTGGGAGTTGACGTGTCGGCTGATGGATTTATGAAGGATGAGGTTAATCATAGAATTGATGAAGGAAAAAAGGTGAGTGGTGCGTTGAGGTATATGTAGAGACAAAAAACGTTATCTATGGAGGCAAAGAAGGGAATGTATGAAAGTATAGTAGTACCAACACTCTTATATGGATGTGAAGCTTGGGTTGTGAATGCAGCAGCGAGGAGGCGGATGGAGGCAGTGAAGATGTCCTGTCTAAGGGCAATGTGTGGTTTAAATATTATGCAGAAAGTTCGGAGTGTGGAAATTAGGAGAAGGTGTGGAGTTAATACAAGTATTAGTCAGAGGGCTGAAGAGGGTTTGTTGAGATGGTTTGGTCATTTAGAGAGAATGGATCAAAGTAGAATGACATGGAGAGCATTTAAGTCTGCAGGGGAAGGAAGACGGGGTAGGAGTTGTCCTCGAAAAGGTTGAAAGGAAGGGGTAAGGGAGGTTTTGTGGGTGAGAGGCTTGGACTCCCAGCAGGCGTGCATGAGCGTGTTCGATAGGAGTGAATGGAGACGAATGGTATTTGGGACCTGACGATCTGTTGGAGTGTGAGCAGGGTAATATTTAGTGAAGGGATTCAGGGAAACCGGTTATTTTTATATAGCCAGACTTGGAAGGATATGTTGTGTATCTTTATACGTATATGCTTCTAATCTGTTGTATTCTGAGCACCTCTGTAAAAACAATGATTATGTGTGAGTGAGGTGAAAGTGTTGAATGATGAAAGTATTTTCTTTTTGGGGATTTTCTTTCTTTTTGGGTCACCCTGTCTCGGTGGGAGATGGCCGACTTTTTAAAAAAATAATAATCTTTATTTCTAAGTAGTAATAATAATCCTTATTTCTACAAGTACATGATACAACTTATAAAGACGTAGTTGACATTAGTGACATACTATATAGAAAGCCCCTTGTTATGCAGAGCATTTCGGGTAAATTAGGTTTTGTTCTCAGAATGTGACTCACCAGCTGCCTAACACCCAGGTACCTAATTGCTACTAGGTGAACAAGGACAGTGTCTTAAGGAAACATGCCCCAATGTTTCCACCTGTACCGAGGATCGAACCACAGATCTCATTGTGGGAGCTGAATGTGCTACTATCCGAGCTATGGGACACCCTTGAGTAGAGCGCTTGGCTTGCAATCAAGGTGGAACGTATGGATGGGTCTTTTATTACCTGCCTTCTCCATCACCCAGCAATACTACTGTAGATACCTAGGAGTTCAGGCAACTAGGTTCGCATTCTAAAAGAAGACATACAATGGAGTCTAATGGAAATAAACCAGACTTATTAATCTTTACAGCGTTTTCTAGTATTAAAAAAAATCATGGCCAGACTCATGGAACTCCGTGTTCATCAAGAACTGCAAGAAGCCCCTATCACGAGCCTTTTCCATCCTATGGAGAGGGAGCATGGACACGGGGGTCGTCCCACAGTTACTAAAAACAACAGACATAGCCCCACTCCACAAAGGGGGCAGTAAAGCAAGAGCAAAGAACTACAGACCGATAGCACTAACATCCCATATAAAAATCTTTGAAAGGGTCCTAAGAAGCAAGATCACCACCCATCTAGAAACCCATCAGTTACACAACCCAGGGCAACATGGGTTTAGAACAGGTCGCTCCTGTCTGTCTCAACTATTGGATCACTACGACAAGGTCCTAAATGCACTAGAAGATAAAAAGAATGCAGATGTAATATATACAGACTTTGCAAAAGCCTTTGACAAGTGTGACCATGGCGTAATAGCGCACAAAATGCGTGCTAAAGGAATAACAGGAAAAGTCGGTCGATGGATCTATAATTTCCTCACTAACAGAACACAGAGAGTAGTCGTCAACAGAGTAAAGTCCGAGGCAGGCACGGTGAAAAGCTCTGTTCCACAAGGCACAGTACTCGCTCCCATCTTGTTCCTCATCCTCATATCCGACATAGACAAGGATGTCAGCCACAGCACCGTGTCTTCCTTTGCAGATGACACCCGAGTCTGCATGACAGTGTCTTCCATTGCAGACACTGCAAGGCTCCAGGCGGACATCAACCAAATCTTTCAGTGGGCTGCAGAAAACAATATGAAGTTCAACGATGAGAAATTTCAATTACTCAGATATGGTAAACACGAGGAAATTAAATCTTCATCAGAGTACAAAACAAATTCTGGCCACAAAATAGAGCGAAACACCAACGTCAAAGACCTGGGAGTGATCATGTCGGAGGATCTCACCTTCAAGGACCATAACATTGTATCAATCGCATCTGCTAGAAAAATGACAGGATGGATAATGAGAACCTTCAAAACTAGGGAGGCCAAGCCCATGATGACACTCTTCAGGTCACTTGTTCTATCTAGGCTGGAATATTGCTGCACACTAACAGCACCTTTCAAGGCAGGTGAAATTGCTGACCTAGAAAATGTACAGAGAACCTTCACGGCACGCATAACGGAGATAAAACACTCAATTACTGGGAGCGCTTGAGGTTCCTAAACCTGTATTCCCTGGAACGCAGGCGGGAGAGATACATGATTATATACACCTGGAAAATCCTAGAGGGACTAGTACCGAACTTGCACACGAAAATCACTCACTACGAAAACAAAAGACTTGGCAGACGATGCAACATCCCCCCCAATGAAAAGCAGGGGTGTCACTAGCACGTTAAGAGACCATACAATAAGTGTCAGGGGCCCGAGACTGTTCAACTGCCTCCCAGCACACATAAGGGGGATTACCAACAGACCCCTGGCAGTCTTCAAGCTGGCACTGGACAAGCACCTAAAGTCGGTTCCTGACCAGCCGGGCTGTGGCTCGTACGTTGGTTTGCGTGCAGCCAGCAGTAACAGCCTGGTTGATCAGTCTCTGATCCACCAGGAGGCCTGGTCACAGACCGGGCCGCGGGGGCGTTGACCCCCGGAACTCTCTCCAGGTAAACTCCAGGTAAGAAAAGAAGCAATGTTTTCAAGTTATATTATGTTCATTTTTATTTCGTATTTGCCCTTTCTTAATTATGAGTTCTCTAAACAAAATTATGTGATTTATATCAAATTTTTAACAGTGCTCTAAATTCTGTGTCTTATAATTAGTACAAAACAGCTGGAAGAGTGTTGTAAGACCCCTTACAGGTTTATTGCTTCCTTATGAATATAATAATGGTTGCTATAGACAAGTGAGTGTCGTAATTCTGTAAAAAACTAGTGTCATGATTCACAGTGTCATTACTATTATTCACAGTGCCACAATTCACAGTGTCACAATTCACAGTGTCACAATTCACTGTCATCATTCAGTGTCATGGTTCACAGTGTCATGATTGACAGTGTCACAATTCACGGTGTCATAATTCAGTCATGATTCTCAGTGTCATGATTCAGAGTGTCATGATTCTCACTCACGATTCAGTGTCACAATTCACACTCACGATTCACAGCATCATGATTCACATTGTCACGATTCACATCGTCATAATTCACAGTGTCACGACTCATAGTGTCATGATTCTCACTGTGACGATTCAGTCATAATTCAGTGTCATGACTGACAGTTTCATGATTCTCCTTCTCAGCTTCCTACAGCTCCTGGGCCTCCCAAGGGTGTTGATCTGCAGCTCCTGGGCTTTTCAAGCTACTGGTGTTAGACTTCTTGAGAGTGTTCAACTAAACTGGTCCAATTCAAGGTGTCATTACGTATATTAAGTGGATGAGGGAGCGCTAAGCCCGTAGGTATCACACTGTGACCTGGTGTACTCACCTTTATGTGGTTACAGAGGTCGAATCACAGCTCCTGGCCCTCCTGTAATCACTATTTGTGGTTGCAGGGGTCGATTCGCAGCTCTTGGTCCTCCCGTGTTTGTGTAATCACCTATTTGTGGCTGCAGGGGTCGATTTGCAGCTCCTGGCCCTGCCTCCTTGCTGGCCCCTTCAATCTTGTTTCCCAGGATGCCACCCACACCAGTCGACTAACACCCAGGTACCTACTTGCTTGCTAGGTAAACGGGACAACAGATGTAAGGTAACACACCCAGTGTTTCCACCCTTGCCGGGGATTAAACCAATGACACTGTGTGTGTGAGGCATTGTCTGCCAGGCCACGGAACACCGTGTGTATATGAGTGTGTTTGTATACTCACCTAATTGTGGTTGCAGGAGTCGAGTCATAGCTCCTGGCCCTGCCTATTCGCCGGTCGCTACTGGGCCCTCTTCCTGCTCCATGAGCTTTATCATATCTCTTCTTAAAGTTATGTATGGATCCTGCCTCCACTATTTCACTTTCCAGACTACTCCACTTCCTGACAACTCTGTGGCTGAAGAAATACTTCCTAGCATCCCTATGACTCATCTGAGTCTTCAGCTTCCATCTGTGACCCCGAAATGCCTAGCCATGCTAGGTGTTCTAGTGGTACACTCTGTAATTATTATTTTACTACATGTAAACCACACAATAACCAAATTCTGTAAACTCAGCATTGTAATCCTTATAGAGAATAAATTTTGAATTTGAATTTGAATTTGTTGCTGTGTCCCATCTCTGGAACATCCTGTCTCTGTCCACCTTGTCAGTTCCTCTAAATATTTTGCATGTTATCATGTCCGATCTCTCCTGTCCTCCAGTGTCATCAGGTCGAGCTCCCTTAACCTCTCCTGTGTGTGTGTGTGTGTGTGTGAAGGGTGAAGGAAGGTGGTCACTGGGTAATGGAATTACCAGAGTCTGGAGGGAAGTTCCCACCAACTCCTCACACATCTTCCACGCCCCACCAAACACACACGCACACGTGTACACTCCATTATACACGCTTACAAAACGTACATGAGGTTCTCTGACAGGATGTACACACGGAGAAGTGTATCCCTCAGTGCTTAAGCCCTACCTTAAGTATTAAAGTATTCTTGACATTTGGTGACCTGGTGTCATACGGTGAACCTCGTGTAGTAGATAGGTTTCAAACACATTATAAGCCCACTATAATACCTATGCATGTATTATATGGCTCATACGGGTTTAACTAGGGTTTCCGATTATAAATTCGTTAAACATGACGATACAAGCCAAAAGTAACGAAGATACGTTCAGGACCTGATAGAATTAACATTCCAGGACGTGGATGGTGAAGTGCTTTTGATTCCAGGAGCTTAGCGCTTCTTTTTGATTATAATAATAATAATAATAATCTTGATTCCAGGAGTTTGAGCTGTCCTCCTTCGAATCAAACTATATTGCCAGCCATTCCTCGGCCTCTACATGATCTATACGGGTTTAGCGTATGTTAAACGAAATAATAATAATAAAATTATTATTATTATTATTATTATTATTATTATTATTATTATTATTATTATTATTATTATTATTATTATTAAAACCCAGTAATAATAATAAGAAAAATACAATTAAAAATAATAATGATATTAATAATAATATTGGCAATAATAATAATAATAATACTAGCAATAATAATAATAATAGGAATAAAAATAATTTTGGTGGCGACATGTGGAGACCGTGGTGGACTCTGGCTCAAGGTATATAAAGGGAGTCAAGGGGGGGTACCCTGATCACTTGTGCTTCAGTACTTACCAGGTAGAGTACCTTCCCCTCTGCTGTCACCCATACGGGTTTAGCGTGTATACAATTTTTTGTAGCTATAAGTATGTGAACTTTCGACGGAGAAAGAAAGTGACGTGACAGTGACCTTCGTTCTGGGGACAGTGCCAACGATCGCTGGAAAGTTGTAGTGATGGTGGAAGGAAATGACGGTAGAGGGAAGTGGCAGCGATGGAGAAGGAAGTGCAGTGATGATGGAGGGAAGTGGCCTTGATGGTGGGGGAAGTGGCACCGATGGTGGGGGAAGTGGCAGCGATGGTGGGGGAAATGGTAGTGATGAAGAGAAGTGGTGGTGAGGAAGTGGCATTGATGGTGTGGGAAGTGGCATTGAAGGTGGAAGGAAGTGACAGTGATGGTGGAGGGAAGCGACAGTGATGGTGGAGGTAAGCGGCAGTGATGGTGGAGGTAAGCGGCAGTGATGGTGGAGGGAAGTGGTAGTGATGGTGGAGGGAAGTGGCAGTTATGGTGGAGAAGTAGCAGTGATGGAGGAGGAAGTGCCAGTGATGATGGAGGGAAGTGGCCGTGATGGTGGGGGAAGTGGCATTGAAGGTGGAGGAAAGTGGCAGTGATGGTGGAGGGAAGTGGCAGTTATGGTGGGGAAGTGGTACGGATGATGGAGGGAAGTGGCACTGATGATGGAGGGAAGTAGCAGTGATAATGAGGGAAGTGACAGTGATGGTGGAGGGAAGTAGCAGTGATGGTGAAAAAAGTGGAAGTGATGGTGGAGGAAAGTGGCAGTGATGGTGGAGGGAAGTGGTAGTGGTGGTGGAGAGACGTGGCAGTGATAGTGGAGGGAAGCGGCAGCGATGGAGGGAAGTGGCAGTGATGGTGGAGGGAAGCGGCAGTGATGGAGGGAAGCGGCAGTGATGGTGGAGGAAGTAGCAGTGATAATGGGGGAAGTGACAATGATGATGGAGGGAAGTGGCAGTGATGGTGAAAGAAGTGGCAGTGATTGTGGAGGGAAGTGGGAAGGATGGTGGAGGGAAGTGGCAGTGATGGTGGAGGGAAGTGGGAAGGATGGTGGAGGGAAGTGGCAGTGATGGTGGATAGACGTGGCAGTAATGTTGGAGGGAAGCGGCAGTGATGGAGGGAAGTGGCAGTGATGGTGGGGAAGTGGGAGTGATGGTGGAGGGAAGCGGCAGTGATGGTGGAGGGAAGTGACAGTAATGGTGGAGGGAAGTGGCAGTGATGGTGGGGAAGTGGGAGTGATGGTGGAGGGAAGTGACAGTGATGGTGGAGGGAAGTGACAGTGGTGGTGGGAGAAGTGACAGTGGTGGAGGGAAGTAGCAGTGATGGTGGAAGGAAGTGACTGTGATGGTGGAGGGAAGTGACAGTGATGGTGGGAGAAATGACAGTGATGGCGGAGGGAAGTGACTGTGATGGTGGAAGAAGTGACAGTGATGGTGGAGGGAAGTGGCAGTGATGGTGGAGGGAAGTGGTAGTGGTGGTGGAGGGAAGCGGCAGTGATGGTGGAGGGAAGTGACAGTAATGGTGGAGGGAAGTGACAGTGATGGTGGAAGAAGTGGGAGTGATGGTGGAGGGAAGTGGCAGTGATGGTGGAGGGAAGTGGCAGTGATGGTGAAAGAGGTGACAGTGATGGTGGAGGGAAATGACAGTGATGGTGAAAGAAGTGACAGTAATGGTGGAGGGAAGTGGCAGTGGTGGTGGAGGGAAGTGACAGTGATGGGGAAAGAAGTGACAGTGATAATTGAGGGAAGTTGCAGTGATGATTTAGGGAAGTGGCAGTGATGGTGAAGTAAGTGGCAGTAATGGTGGGGAAGTGGCAGCGATAATGGAGGATAGTGGCAATAATGGTGGAGGGAAGTGACAGGGATAATTCAGGAAAGTGGCAGTGATGGTGGACGGAAGTGGAAATGATGGTGGGGAAGTGGCTGTGATGATTGAGTGAAGTGACAGTGATGGTGAAGGGAAGTAGCAGTGATGGTGGGGAAGTGGCAATGATAAAGGAGGGAAGTCACAGTGGTGGTGGTGGAAAGTGTCGGTGATGGTACAGAAGTGGTAGCGATGGTGGAAGTGGCATTGAGGGTGAAGGGAGGGGGTAGCGATAGTGGAGGGAAGTGATAGTGATGGTGGGCAGTGGCAGTGATGGTGGAAGTGGCAGTGATAATGGAGGGAAGTGACAGTGACGGTGGGGAAGTGGCAGTGATGGTGGGGAAGTGGCAGTGGTAAAGGAGGGAAGTTACAGTGATGGTGGTGGAAAGTGTCGGTGATGGTACAGAAGTGGTAGTGATGGTGGAAGTGGCAGTGATAATAAAGGGAAGTGGCAGTGATAATGGAGGGAATTGGCAGTGATGATGGAGGGAAGCGACAGTGATTATGGAGGGAGATGAGAGTGATTCAGGGAAATGGCAGTGATGGTGTGGACAGTGAAAGTGATGGTTTAGAGAAGTGGCAGTGATGGTGAATGGAAGTGGCAGTGACGTTACGGAGGGAAGTGTTGGTGGGGAGGGAAGTGGCAGTGATAATGAAGGGAAGTGACCGTGATGGTGGAGGGAAGTGGCAGTGATGGTGGAGGGCAGTGACAGGGATGGTATAAGGAAGTGACATTGGTGGTGGAGAGAAGTGGCAGTGAAGGTGGGGGACGTGGCAGTGATAATGGAGGGAATTGGCAGTGATGATGGAGGGAAGTGACAGTGATGATGGAGGGAAGTGACAGTGATGATGGAGGGAAGTGACAGTGATGATGGAGGGAAGTGACTGATTATGGAGGGAGATGAGAGTGATTATGGAGGGAGATGAGAGTGATTCAGGGAAATGGCAGTGATGGTGAGGGCAGTGACAGTCATGGTTTAAAGGAGTGACAGTGATGGTGGATGGAAGTGGCAGTTACGTTAGGGAGGGAAGTGTTGGTGGGGAGGGAAGTGGCAGTGATGGTGAGGAAGGGAAGTGGAATTCCATTTGGAAGGAACTCCACTTGGAAGGAATTCCACTTGGAAGGAACTCCACTTGGAAGGAACTCCACTTGGAAGGAACTGCAATTGCAAGGAACTCCACTTACAAGGAACTCCACTTGGAAGGAACTCCACTTGCAAGGAACACCACTTGCAAGGAACACCACTTGGAAGGAACTCCACTTGCAAGGAACTCCACTTGCAAGGAACTCAACTTGCAAGGAACACCACTTACAAGGAACATCACTTCCAAAGAACTCGACTTGCAGGAACACCACTTGCAAGGAACTCCACTTGAAACAAACACCACTTGAAAGAGGCTCCACTTGGAATGAGCTCTACTTGGAAGGAACACCACTTGCAAGGAACTCCACTTGCAAGGAACACCACTTACAAGGAACACCACTTGCAAGGAACTCCACTTGGAAAGAACGCCACTTGCAAGGAACTCCACTTGGAGGGAGCACCACTTGGAAGGAACTCCAATTGGAAAGAACTCCACTTGCAAGGAACTCCACTTGGAAGGAGCAAGACTTAGAAGGAACTCCACTTGGAAAGAACTCCACTTGCAAGGAACTCCACTTGGAAGGAGCACCACTTGGAAGGAACTCCACTTGGAAAGAACTCCACGTGCAAGGAACTCCACTTGGAAGAACTCCACTTGGAAATAACTCAACTTTTAAGGAACACGACTTGCAAGGAACTCCACTTGGAAGGAACTCCACTTGCAAGGAACTCCACTTGTAAGAAACTCCACTCGCAAGGAACTCCACTTGCAAGGAACACCACTTGCAAGGAACACCACTTAAAAGGAACTCAACTTGCAAGGAACTCCACTTGCAAGGAACTCCACTTGCAAGGAACTCCTCTTTCAAGGAACACCACTTACAAGCAACTCCACTTACAAGGAACTCCACTTGCAAGGAACTCCACTTGCAAGAAACTCCACTTGCAACGAACGCTACTTGCAAAGAACACCACTTGCAAGGAACACCACTTGCAAGGAACACCACTTGCAAGGAACTCCACTTGCAAGGAACTCCACTTGGAAGGAACTCCACTTGCAAGGAACTCTTCTTGCAAGGAACTCCACTTGCAAGGAACACCACTTACAAGGAACTCCACTTGCAAGGAACTCCACTTGCAAGGAACACCACTTGCAAGGAACACCACTTGGAAGGAACTCCACTTGCAAGGAACTCCACTTGCAAGGAACTCCACTTGCAAGGAACTCCACTTGCAAGCAACTCCACTTGGAAGGAACTCCACTTGCAAGGAACACCACTTGGAAGGAACTCCACTTGCAAGGAACTCCACTTGCAAGGAACACCACTTACAAGGAACATCACTTCCAAAGAACTTCACTTGCAGGAACACCACTTGCAAGGAACTCCACTTGAAAGAAACACCACTTGTAAGGAATTCCACTTGGAAACAACTCTACTTGCAAGGAACACCACTTGCAAGGAACTCCACTTGCAAGGAACACCACTTACAAGGAACATCACTTCCAAAGAACTCGACTTGCAGGAACACCACTTGCAAGGAACTCCACTTGAAACAAACACCACTTGAAAGAGGCTCCACTTGGAATGATCTCTACTTGGAAGGAACACCACTTGCAAGGAACTCCACTTGCAATGAACACCACTTACAAGGAACACCACTTGCAAGGAACTCCACTTGGAAAGAACGCCACTTGCAAGGAACTCCACTTGGAAGGAGCACCACTTGGAAGGAACTCCACTTGGAAAGAACTCCACTTGCAAGGAACTCCACTTGGAAGGAGCAAGACTTAGAAGGAACTCCACTTGGAAAGAACTCCACTTGCAAGGAACTCCACTTGGAAGGAGCACCACTTGGAAGGAACTCCACTTGGAAAGAACTCCACGTGCAAGGAACTCCACTTGGAAGAACTCCACTTGGAAATAACTCAACTTTTAAGGAACACGACTTGCAAGGAACTCCACTTGGAAGGAACTCCACTTGCAAGGAACTCCACTTGTAAGAAACTCCACTCGCAAGGAACTCCACTTGCAAGGAACACCACTTGCAAGGAACACCACTTAAAAGGGACTCAACTTGCAAGGAACTCCACTTGCAAGGAACTCCACTTGCAAGGAACTCCTCTTTCAAGGAACACCACTTACAAGCAACTCCACTTACAAGGAACTCCACTTGCAAGGAACTCCACTTGCAAGAAACTCCACTTGCAACGAACGCCACTTGCAAAGAACACCACTTGCAAGGAACACCACTTGCAAGGAACTCCACTTGCAAGGAACTCCACTTGGAAGGAACTCCACTTGCAAGGAACTCTTCTTGCAAGGAACTCCACTTGCAAGGAACACCACTTACAAGGAACTCCACTTGCAAGGAACTCCACTTGCAAGGAACTCCACTTGCAAGGAACTCCACTTGGAAGGAACTCCACTTGCAAGGAACACCACTTGCAAGGAACACCACTTGGAAGGAACTCCACTTGCAAGGAACTCCACTTGCAAGGAACTCCACTTGCAAGGAACTCCACTTGCAAGCAACTCCACTTGGAAGGAACTCCACTTGCAAGGAACACCACTTGGAAGGAACTCCACTTGCAAGGAACTCCACTTGCAAGGAACACCACTTACAAGGAACATCACTTCCAAAGAACTTCACTTGCAGGAACACCACTTGCAAGGAACTCCACTTGAAAGAAACACCACTTGTAAGGAATTCCAATTGGAAACAACTCTACTTGCAAGGAACACCACTTGCAAGGAACTCCACTTGCAAGGAACACCACTTACAAGGAACACCACTTGCAAGGAACTCCACTTGGAAAGAACTCCACTTGCAAGGAACTCCACTTGGAAGGAACTCCATTTGCATGGAACTCCACTTGGAAGGAATACAATTTGCAAGGAACTCCACTTGCAAGAAAGTCCACTCGCAAGGAACTCCACTTGCAAGGAACACCACTTGCAAGGAACACCACTTAAAAAGAACTTCACTTGCAAGGAACTCCACTTGCAAGGAACTCCACTTGCAAGGAACTCCACTTGCAAGGAACACCACTTACAAGCAACTCCACTTACAAGGAATTCCACTTGCAAGAAACTCCACTTGCAACGAGCTCCACTTGCAAAGAACACCACTTGCAAGGAACACCACTTGCAAGGAACACCACTTGCAAGGAACTCCACTTGCAATGAACTCCACTTGGAAGGAGCTCCACTTGCAAGGAACTCTACTTGCAAGGAACTCCACTTGCAAGGAACACCACTTACAAGGAACTCCACTTGCAAGGAACTCCACTTGCAAGGAACTCCACTTGCAAGGAACTCCACTTGGAAGGAACTCCACTTGCAAGGAACACCACTTGCAAGGAACACCACTTGGAAGGAACTCCACTTGTAAGGAACTCCACTTGCAAGGAACTCCACTTGCAAGAAACACCATTTACAAGGAGCATCACTTCCAAAGAACTCCACTTGCAGGAACACCAATTGCAAGGAACTCCACTTGAAAGAAACACCACTTGAAAGGAATTCCACTTGGAAACTACTCTACTTGCAAGCAACACCACTTGCAAGGAACTCCACTTGCAAGGAACACCACTTACAAGGAACACCACTTGCAAGGAACTCCACTTGGAAAGAACTCCACTTGCAAGGAACTCCACTTGGAAGGAGCACCACTTGGAAGGAACTCCACTTGGAAAGAACTCTACTTGCAAGGAACTCCACTTGGAAGGGACACCATTTGCAAGGAACTCCACTTGCAAGGAACTCCACCTGCAAGGAACTCCACTTGGAAGAACTCCACTAGGAAAGGACTCTACTTTTAAGGAACACGACTTGCAAGGAACTCCACTTGGAAGGAACTCCACTTGCAAGGAACTCCACTTGCAAGAAAGTCCACTCGCAAGGAACTCCACTTGCAAGGAACACCACTTGCAAGGAACACCACTTACAAGGAACTCCACTTGCAAGGAACTCCACTTGCAAGGAACTCCACTTGCAAGGAACTCCACTTGCAAGGAACATCACTTACAAGCAACTCCACTTACAAGGAACTCCACTTGCAAGGAACTCCACTTGCAAGAAACTCCACTTGCAACGAACTCCACTTGCAAGGAACACCACTTGCAAGGATCACCACTTGCAAGGAACACCACTTGCAAGGAACTCCACTTGCAAGGAACTCTACTTGGCAGGAACTCCACTTGCAAGGAACTCTACTTGTAAGGAACTCCACTTGCAAGGAACACCACTTACTAGGAACTCCACTTGCAAGGAACTCCACTTGCAAGGAACTCTACTTGCAAGGAACTCCACTTGCAAGGAACACCACTTACAAGGAACTCCACTTGCAAGGAACTCCACTTGGAAGGAACTCCACTTGCAAGGAACTCTACTTGCAAGGAACTTTATTTGCAAGGAACTCCACTTGCAAGGAACACCACTTGCAAGGAACACCACTTGCAAGGAACTCCACTTGCAAGGAACTCCACTTGCAAGGAACACCACTTACAAGGAAATACACTTGCAAGGAACTCCAATTTCAAGGAACTCCACTTGGAAGGAACTCCACTTGCAATGAACTCCACTTACAAGGAACACCACTTGCAAGGAACTCCACTTGCAAGGAACTCCACTTGCAAGGAACTCCACTTGCAAGGAACACCACTTACAAGGAAATACACTTGCAAGGAACTCCAATTTCAAGGAACTCCACTTGCAAGGAACTCCACTTGCAATGAACTCCACTTGCAAGGAACACCACTTGCAAGGAACACCACTTGCAAGGAACTCCACTTGCAAGGAACTCCACTTGCAAGGAACTCCACTTGCAAGGAACACCACTTACAAGGAAATACATTTGCAAGGAACTCCAATTTCAAGGAACTCCACTTGCAAGCAACTCCACTTGCAATGAACTCCACTTGCAAGGAACACCACTTGCAAGGAACACCACTTCCAAGGAACTCCACTTTCAAGGAACACCACATGCAAGGAACTCCACTTGGAAGGAACACCACTTGCAAGGAACTCCACTTGCAAGGAACATCACCTGAAAGGAACTCCACTTGAAAGGAACTTCACTTGGAAAGAACTCCACTTGGAAGGAACAGCACTTGAAAGGAACTCCACAAGGAAAGAACTCCATTTGGAAAGATCTCCACTTGGAAGGAACACGACTTGCAAGGAACACCACTTGCAAGGATCACCACTTACAAGGAACACCACTTGGAAAGAACTCCACTTGCAAGGATCACCACTTACAAGGAACACCACTTGCAAGGAACTCCACTTGGAAAGAACTCAACTTGCAAGGAACTTCACTTGGAAGGAACACCATTTGCAAGGAACTCCACTTGCAAGGAACTCCACTTGCAAGGAACTCCACTTGCAAGGCACACCATTTGTAAATAACTCCACTAGCGAGGAACTCCACTTGCAAGGAACTCCGTTTGCAAGTAACTCCACTTCCAAGAAACTCCATTTCCAAGGAACTCCACTTCTAAGGAACTCCACTTCCAAGGGACACCACTTCCAAGGAACTCCAGTTGCAAGGAACGCCACTTCTAAGGAACTCCACTTGCAAGGAACTCCACTTGCAAGGAACTCCACTTGCAAGGAACTCCACTTGCAAGGAACTCCACTTGAAACGGACACCACTTGGAAAGAACCCCACTCGGAAGGAACACCACTTGGAAAGAACTCCACTTGGAAGGAACACCACTTGCAAGGATCTCCAATTGCAAGGCACACCACTTGAAAGGAACTCCACTTGGAAAGAACTCCACTTGGAAAGAACTCCACTTGGAAGGAACACCGCTTGCAAGGAACTCCACTTGCAAGGAACACCACTTACAAGGAACTCGACTTGGAAAGAACTCCACTTGGAAGGAAACCCACTTGCAAGGAACACCACTTGCAAGGAACACCACTTACAAGGAACTCCACTTGGAAGGAGCACCACTTGCAAGGAACTCCACTTGGGAAGAACTCCACTTGCAAGGATCTCCACTTGGAAAGAACTCCACTTGCAAGGAACTCCACTTGGAAGGAACTCCACTTGGAAGGAACTGCACTTGCAAGGAACTCCACTTGCAAGGAACTCCACTTGGAAGGAACTCCACTTGGAAGGAACTGCACTTGCAAGGAACTCCACTTGGAAGGAGCACCACTTGAAAGGAACTCCACTTGGAAGAACTCCACTTGCAAGGAACTCCACTTGGAAAGAACACCATTTGCAAGGAACTCCACTTGCAAGGAACTCCACGTGCAAAAATCTCCACTTGGAAGGAACTCCACTTGCAAGGAACTCCACTTGCAAGGAACACCACATGCAAGGAACTCCACTTGAATAGAACCCCACTTGAAAGCAACTCCACTTGGAAAGAACTCCACTTGGAAGGAACACCACTTGCAAGGAACTCCACTTCCAAGGAACACAACTTGAAAGGAACTCCACTTGAAAGGAACTCTACTTGGAAAGAACTCCACATGGAAGGAACACCATTTGCAAGGAACTCCACTTGCAAGGAACACCACTTGAAAGGAACTCCACTTGGAAAGAACTCCTCTTGGAAAGAACTCCACTTGGAAGGAACACCACTTGCAAGGAACACCACTTGCAAGGAACACCACTTACAAGGAGCACCACTTGCAAGGAACTCCACTTGGAAACTACTCCTCTTGCAAGGAACTCCACTTGGAAGAAGCACCACTTGAAAGGAACTCCACTTGGAAAGAACTCCACTTGCAAGGAACTCCACTTGGAAGGAACACCATTTGCAAGGAACTCCACTTGCAAGGAACTCCACTTGCAAGGAACTCCACTTGGAAAGAACTCCACCTGGAAAGAACTCCACTTGCAAGGAATACCACTTGCAAGGAACTCCACTTGCAAGAAACTCCACTTGGAAGGAGCACCACTTGAAAGGAACTCCACTTGGAAAGAACTCCACTTGCAAGGAACTCCACTTGGAAGGAACACCATTTGCAAGGAACTCCACTTGCAAGGAACTCCACTTGCAAGGAACTCCACTTGGAAAGAACTCCACCTGGAAAGAACTCCACTTGCAAGGAATACCACTTGCAAGGAACTCCACTTGCAAGGAACTCCACTTGCAAGGAACTCCACTTGCAAGGAACTCCACTTCCAAGGAACTCCACTTGCAAGGAACTCCACTTGCAAGGAACACCACTTACAAGGAACTCCACTTGCAAGGAACTCCACTTGCAAGGAACACCAATTGCAAGCAACTCCACTTGCAAGAAGCTCCACTTGCAAGGAACACCACTTACAAGGAACTCCATTTGCAAGGAACTAAACTTGCAAGGAGGAACAACACTTGCAAGGAACTCCAATTGCAAGGAACATCACTTCCAAAGAACTCCACTTGCAAGGAACACCACTTGCAAGGAACACCACTTCCGAGGAGCTCCACTTGCAAGGAACTCCACTTTCAAGGGACTCCACTTACAAGGAACTCCACTTCCAAGGAATTCCACTTGCAAGGAACACCACTTGAAAGAAATACCACTTGGAAAGAACTCCACTTGGAAGGAACACCGCTTGCACGGAACTCCACTTGCAAGGAACACCACTTGAAAAGAACACCACCTGGAAATAACTCCACTTGGAAGGAGCACCTCTTGCAAGGAATTCCACTTGCAAGGAACACCACTTGAAAGGAACTCCACTTGGAAAAAACTCTACTTGGAAGGAACACCACTTGTCATTAATACCATTTGCAAGGAACACCACTTGCAAGAAAAACCACTTGCAAGGAACTCCACTTGCAAGGAACTCCACTTGCAAGGAACTATACTTGCAAGGAACTACACTTGCAAGGAACTACACTTGCAAGGAACTACACTTGCAAGGAAATCCACTTGCAAATAACACCACTTACAAGGAATTCCACTTGCAAGGAACGCCACTTGCAAGGAACTCCACTTGCAAGGAACTCCACTTGCAAGGAACACCACTTACAAGGAACTCAACTTGCAAGGAACTCCACTTGCAAGGAACTCCACTTGTAAGGAACTCTACTTGCAAGGAACTCCACTTGCAAGGAACACCACTTACAAGGAACTCCACTTGCAAGGAACTCCACTTTCAAGGAACTCCACTTGCAAGGAACTCCACTTGCAAGGAACTCCACTTGCAAGGAACACCACTTTCATGGAACACCACTTCCAAGGAACTCCACTTGCAAGGAGCACCACATGCAAGGAACTCCACTTGAAAGGAACACCACTTACAAGGAACTCCACTTGGAAAGAACTCCACTTGCAAGGAACTCCACTTGCAAGGAACACCACTTACAAGGAGCACCACTTGCAATGAAGTCCACTTGGAAAGGACTCCACTTGCAAGGAACTCCACTTGGAAGGAGCACCACTTGAAAGGAACTCCACTTGGAAAGATTTCCACTTGCAAGGAACACCACTTGGAAGGAACACCATTTGCAAATAACTCCACTTGCAAGAAACTCCACTTGCAAGGTACTCCACTTGCAAGGAACTCCACTTCCAAGGAACTCCACTTCGAAGGAACTCCACTTGCAAGGAACTCCTCTTGCAAGGAACACCACTTACAAGGAACTCCACGTGCAAGGAACTCCACTTCCAAGGAACACCACTTGCAAGTAACACCACTTGTAAGGAACACCACTTCCAAGGAACTCCACTTGCAAGGAACTCCTCTTGCAAGGAACTCCATTTGCAAGGAACTCCACTTGCAAGGAACTCCACTTGCAAGGAACACCACTTACAAGGAACTCCACTTGCAAGGAATTCCACTTGCAAGGAACTCCACTTGCAAAGAACACAACTTTCAAGGAACTCCACTTGGAAAGAACTCCACTTGGAAGGAACACCACTTCCATAGAACTCCACTTGCGAGGAACACCACACACAAGGAACACCACTTCCAAGGAACTCCACTTGCAAGGAACACCACTTCCAAGGCACTCCACTTGCAAGGAACTCCACTTGCAAGGAACTCCACTTCCAAGGGACTCCACTTCCAAGGAACTCCACTTCCAAGGAATTCCACTTGCAAGGAACACCACTTGAAAGGAACACCACTTGGAAAGAACTCCACTTGGAAGGAACATCACTTGCACGGAACTCCACTTGCAAGGAACACCTCTTGAAAAGAACACCACTTGGAAATAACTCCACTTGGAAAGAGCACCTCTTGCAAAGAACTCCACTTGCAAGGAACACCACTTGGTAAGAACTCCACTTGGAAGGAACACCACTTGCCATTAACACCACTTGCAAGGAACACCACTTGCAAGGAACACCACTTGCAAGGAACTCCATTTGCAAGGAACTCCACTTGCAAGGGACTCCACTTGCAAGGAACTCCACTTGCAAAGAACACCACTTACAAGGAACTGCACTTGCAAGGAACTCCACTTTCAAGGAACTCCATTTGGAAGGAACTCCACTTGCAAGGAACTCCACTTGCAAGGAACACCACTTCCAAGGAACACCACATCCAAGGAACTCCACTTGCAAGGAACACCACATGCAAGGAACTCCACTTGAATGGAACACCACTTGAAAACAACTCCACTTGGAAAAAACTCTACTTGGAAGGAACACCACTTGCAAGGAACACCACTTGCAAGGAGCACCACTTGCAAGGAACACGACTTACAAGGAGCACCACTTGCAAGGAACTCCACTTTGAAAGAATTCCACTTGCAATGAACTCACTTGGAAGGAACACCACTTGAAAGGAACTCCACTTGGAAAGAACTCCACTTGCAAGGAACTCCCCTTGAAGGAACGCCATTTGCAAGGAACTCCACTTGCAAGGAACTCCACTTGCAAGAAACTCCACTTGCAAGTATCTCCACTTCCAAGGAACTCCACTTCCAAGGAACTCCACTTCCAAGGAATTCCACTTGTAAGGAACACCACTTGAAAGGAACACCACTTGGAAAGAACTCCACTTGGAAGGAACACCGCTTGAAAGGAACCCCACTTGGAAAGAACTCCTCTTGGAAGGAACACCACTTGTCATTAACACCACTTGCAAGGAACACCACTTACAAGGAACTCCATTTGCAAGGAACTCCACTTGGAAGGAGCACCACTTGCAAGGAACACCACTTGGAAGGAACTCCATTTGCAATTAACTCCACTTGGAAGGAGCACCACTTGCTACACTGCTGCATCCTGACACCTCCCAAATTAGTCTATATCGTCTTCCTCTCACGTATTTTCTGTCCACTTAAACGCCTTCCTCTTTCCTCCTGACCACTTGTCTAGCTCTGCTCTTTCTGTTACAGTTTTCAATGTCTTATAATCAGTGTAAGAATGCAGTCTACCTGTCTTACTACTTTCTTTCCTGACTGATGTAACAAAGTCAGTGTCCTCCAGGTAGTGTCTGTCAAGATTTACTTTCTGTGTTGGTCTGTTGTTTATGAGAGTCGTGTCAGCACTCCACTAGTGGAGTGTTCTGGAGGCTTGTGAATTGTTTGGGGAAAGACGAGGAGGAGGAAGAAGAGGATTAGGATGAAGAGGAGGAAGAGGATTGGGATAAAGAGGACGAGGAGTAGGAGGAGGGGAAGGAAGAGGAAGAGTTAAAGAAGGAGGCATCAACGGTCGTTTTGTTTCGGAGTTTCTCACATATGTTCGTTTCTATTTTTATGTTGATCAAATCTCCTGCCCGTTGTTTTATGCTCGTTTATTTTTTTTGGTGTTAATGTTTGTTCCTTTGTCTGGTGGTCAGCTGGAGGTTAGCAGGAGGTCAGATAGAGGTTAGTAGGTGGTCAGATGGAGGTCAGCTGGAGGTTAGCAGGTCAGCAGGAGGTCAGCAGGAGGTCAGCAGGAGGTCAGCAGGAGGTCAGCAGGATGACATCTCGTGCATCATTACACGTGTTAATATAGTTGAAAATCCCTCATGCAGTGTGTGGAGACCCAGACTCATGCAGTGTGTGGGGACCCAGACTCATGCAGTGTGTGGAGACCCAGACTCATGCAGTGTGTGGGGACCCAGACTTATGCAGTGTGTGGAGACCCAGACTCATGCAGTGTGTGGAGACCCAGACTCATGCAGTGTGTGGGGACCCAGACTCATGCAGTGTGTGGAGACCCAGACTCATGCAGTGTGTGGGGACCCAGATTCATGCAGTGTGTGGGGACCCAGATTCATGCAGTGTGTGGGGACCCAGACTCATGCAGTGTGTGGGGACCCAGACTCATGCAGTGTGTGGGGACCCAGACTCATGCAGTGTGTGGAGACCCAGACTCATGCAGTGCGTGGGGACCCAGACTCATGCAGTGTGTGGAGACCCAGACTCATGCAGTGTGTGGAGACCCAGACTCATGCAGTGTGTGGGGACCCAGACTCATGCAGTGTGTGGGGACCCAGACTCATGCAGTGTGTGGAGACCCAGACTCATGCAGTGTGTGGAGACCCAGACTCATGCAGTGTGTGGAGACCCAGACTCATGCAGTGTGTGGAGACCCAGACTCATGCAGTGTGTGGGGACCCAGACTCATGCAGTGTGTGGGGACCCAGACTCATGCAGTGTGTGGGGACCCAGACTCATGCAGTGTGTGGAGACCCAGACTCATGCAGTGTGTGGAGACCCAGACTCATGCAGTGTGTGGGGACCCAGACTCATGCAGTGTGTGGGGACCCAGACTCATGCAGTGTGTGGGGACCCAGACACATGCATTGTGTGGAGACCCAGACTCATGCAGTGTGTGGGGACCCAGACTCATGCAGTGTGTGGGGAGCCAGACTCATGCAGTGTGTGGAGACCCAGACTCATGCAGTGCGTGGAGACCCAGACTCATGCAGTGTGTGGAGACCCAGACTCATGCAGTGTGTGGAGACCCAGACTCATGCAGTGTGTGGGGACCCAAACTCATGCAGTGTGTGGAGACCCAGACTCATGCAGTGTGTGGAGACCCAGACTCATGCAGTGTGTGCAGTGTGTGGTGACCCAGACTCATGCAGTGTGTGGAGACCCAGACTCATGCAGTGTGTGGGGACCCAGACTCATGCAGTGTGTGGGGACCCAGACTCATGCAGTGTGTGGAGACCCAGACTCATGCAGTGTGTGGAGACCCAGACTCATGCAGTGTGTGGGGACCCAGACTCATGCAGTGTGTGGGGACCCAGACTCATGCAGTGTGTGGAGACCCAGACTCATGCAGTGTGTGGAGACCCAGACTCATGCAGTGTGTCGGGACCCAGACTCATGCAGTGTGTGGGGACCCAGACTCATGCAGTGTGTGGGGACCCAGACTCAAGCAGTGTGTGGAGACCCAGACTCATGCAGTGTGTGGGGACCCAGACTCATGCAGTGTGTGGAGACCCAGACTCATGCAGTGTGTGGAGACCCAGACTCATGCAGTGTGTGGAGACCCAGACTCATGCAGTGTGTGGAGACCCAGACTCATGCAGTGTGTGGAGACCCAGACTCATGCAGTGTGTGGGGACCCAGACTCATGCAGTGTGTGGAGACCCAGACTCATGCAGTGTGTGGAGACCCAGACTCATGCAGTGTGTGGAGACCCAGACTCATGCAGTGTGTGGAGACCCAGACTCATGCAGTGTGTGGGGACCCAGACTCATGCAGTGTGTGGGGACCCAGACTCATGCAGTGTGTGGAGACCCAGACTCATGCAGTGTGTGGGGACCCAGACTCATGCAGTGTGTGGGGACCCAGACTCATGCAGTGTGTGGAGACCCAGACTCATGCAGTGTGTGGGGACCCAGACTCATGCAGTGTGTGGAGACCCAGACTCATGCAGTGTGTGGAGACCCAGACTCATGCAGTGTGTGGGGACCCAGACTCATGCAGTGTGTGGGGACCCAGACTCATGCAGTGTGTGGGGACCCAGACTCATGCAGTGTGTGGGGACCCAGACTCATGCAGTGTGTGGGGACCCAGACTCATGCAGTGCGTGGAGACCCAGACTCATGCAGTGTGTGGAGACCCAGACTCATGCAGTGTGTGGAGACCCAGACTCATGCAGTGTGTGGGGACCCAAACTCATGCAGTGTGTGGAGACCCAGACTCATGCAGTGTGTGGAGACCCAGACTCATGCAGTGTGTGGAGACCCAGACTCATGTAGTGTGTGGAGACCCAGACTCATGCAGTGTGTGGGGACCCAGACTCATGCAGTGTGTGGGGACCCAGACTCATGCAGTGTGTGGAGACCCAGACTCATGCAGTGTGTGGAGACCCAGACTCATGCAGTGTGTCGGGACCCAGACTCATGCAGTGTGTGGGGACCCAGACTCATGCTGTGTGTGGGGACCCAGACTCATGCAGTGTGTGGGGACCCAGACTCATGCAGTGTGTGGAGACCCAGACTCATGCAGTGTGTGGAGACCCAGACTCATGCAGAGTGTGGGGACCCAGACTCATGCAGTGTGTGGGGACCCAGACTCATGCAGTGAGTGGGGACCCAGACTCACGCAGTGTGTGGAGACCCAGACTCATGCTGTGTGTGGGGACCCAGACTCATGCAGTGTGTGGGGACCCAGACTCATGCAGTATGTGGAGACCCAGACTCATGCAGTGTGTGGAGACCCAGACTCATGCAGTGTGTGGAGACCCAGACTCATGCAGTGTGTGGGGACCCAGACTCATGCAGTGTGTGGAGACCCAGACTCATGCAGTGTGTGGAGACCCAGACTCATGCAGTGTGTGGAGACCCAGACTCATGCAGTGTGTGGAGACCCAGACTCATGCAGTGTGTGGGGACCCAGACTCATGCAGTGTGTGGGGACCCAGACTCATGCAGTGTGTGGGGACCCAGACTCATGCAGTGTGTGGAGACCCAGACTCATGCAGTGTGTGGGGACCCAGACTCATGCAGTGTGTGGGGACCCAGACTCATGCAGTGTGTGGGGACCCAGACTCATGCAGTGTGTGGGGACCCAGACTCATGCAGTGTGTGGAGACCCAGACTCATGCAGTGTGTGGAGACCCAGACTCATGCAGTGTGTGGGGACCCAGACTCATGCAGTGAGTGGGGACCCAGACTCACGCAGTGTGTGGAGACCCAGACTCATGCTGTGTGTGGGGACCCAGACTCATGCAGTGTGTGGGGACCCAGACTCATGCAGTGCGTGGAGACCCAGACTCATGCAGTGTGTGGAGACCCAGACTCATGCAGTGTGTGGGGACCCAGACTCATGCAGTGTGTGGGGACCCAGACTCATGCAGTGTGTGGAGACCCAGACTCATGCAGTGTGTGGGGACCCAGACTCATGCAGTGTGTGGAGACCCAGACTCATGCAGTGTGTGGGGACCCAGACTCATGCAGTGTGTGGAGACCCAGACTCATGCAGTGTGTGGAGACCCAGACTCATGCAGTGTGTGGGGACCCAGACATCATGACTCATGCAGTGTGTGGTGACCCAGACTCATGCAGTGTGTGGGGACCCAGACTCATGCAGTGTGTGGAGACCCAGACTCATGCAGTGTGTGGGGACCCAGACTCATGCAGTGTGTGGGGACCCAGACTCATGCAGTGTGTGGGGACCCAGACTCATGGAGTGTGTGTGGGGACCGAGACTCATGCAGTGTGTGGGGACCCAGACTCATGCAGTGTGTGGGGGAGACCCAGACTCATGCAGTGTGTGGTGACCCAGACTCATGCAGTGTGTGGGGACCCAGACTCATGCAGTGTGTGGGGACCCAGACTCATGCAGTGTGTGGGGACCCAGACTCATGCATGTGTGTGGGGACCCAGACTCATGCAGTGTGTGGGGACCCAGACTCAGTGTGACACAGACTCATGCAGTGTGTGGGGACCCAGACTCATGCAGTGTGTGGGGACCCAGACTCATGCAGTGTGTGGGGACCCAGACTCATGCAGTGTGTGGGGACCCAGACTCATGCAGTGTGTGGGGACCCAGACTCATGCAGTGTGTGGGGACCCAGACTCATGCATTGTGTGGGGACCCAGACTCATGCAGTGTGTGACCCAGACTCATGTGTGGGGACCCAGACTCATGCAGTGTGTGGGGACCCAGACTCATGCAGTGTGTGTGCAGTGTGTGGGAGACCCAGACTCATGCAGTGTGTGGGGACCCAGACTCATGCATGTGGGGACCCAGACTCATGCAGTGTGTGGGGACCCAGACTCATGCAGTGTGTGGGGACCCAGACTCATGCGGTGTGTGGGGACTCATGCAGTGTGTGGGGGAGACCCAGACTCATGCAGTGTGTGGGGACCCAGACTCATGCAGTGTGTGGGGACCCAGACTCATGCATTGTGTGGGGACCCAGACTCATGCAGTGTGTGGGGACCCAGACTCAGGCGGTGTGTGGAAACCCAGACTCATGCAGTGTGTGGGGACCCAGACTCATGCAGTGTGTGCGGACCCAGACTCATGCACCCAGACTCATGCAGACTCATGTGTGGGGACCCAGACTCATGCAGTGTGTGGGGACCCAGACTCATGCAGTGTGTGGGGACCCAGACTCATGCAGTATGTGGAGACCCAGACTCATGCAGTGTGTGGGGACCCAGGACCCAGACTCATGCGGTGTGTGGGGACCCAGACTCATGCAGTGTGTGGGGACCCAGACTCATGCCCAGACTCATGCAGTGTGTGGGGACCCAGACTCATGCAGTGTGTGGGGACCCAGACTCATGCAGTGTGTGGGGACCCAGACTCATGCAGTGTGTGGGGACCCAGACTCATGCAGTGTGTGGGGACCCAGACTCATGCAGTGTGTGGGGACCCAGACTCATGCAGTGTGTGGGGACCCAGACTCATGCAGTGTGTGGGGACCCAGACTCATGCAGTGTGTGGGGACCCAGACTCATGCAGTGTGTGGGGACCCAGACTCATGCAGTGTGTGGGGACCCAGACTCATGCAGTGTGTGGAGACCCAGACTCATGCAGTGTGTGGGGACCCAGACTCATGCAGTGTGTGGGGACCCAGACTCATGCAGTGTGTGGGGACCCAGACTCATGCAGTGTGTGGGGACCCAGACTCATGCAGTGTGTGGGGACCCAGACTCATGCAGTGTGTGGGGACCCAGACTCATGCAGTGTGTGGGGACCCAGACTCATGCAGTGTGTGGGGACCCAGACTCATGCAGTGTGTGGGGACCCAGACTCATGCAGTGTGTGGGGACCCAGACTCATGCAGTGTGTGGGGACCCAGACTCATGCATTGTGTGGGGACCCAGACTCATGCAGTGTGTGGGGACCCAGACTCAGGCGGTGTGTGGGGGACCCACACTCATGCCGTGTGTGGGGACCCAGACTCATGCAGTGTGTGGGGACCCAGACTCATGCAGTGTGTGGGGACCCAGACTCATGCAGTGTGTGGGGACCCAGACTCATGCAGTGTGTGGGGACCCAGAATCATGCAGTGTGGGGACCCAGACTCATGCATGTGTGTGGGGACCCAGACTCATGCACTGTGTGGGGACCCAGACTCATGCAGTGTGTGGGGACCCAGACTCATGCAGTGTGTGGAAACCCAGAATCATGCAGTGTGTGGGGACCCAGACTCATCATGACTCAGTGTGTGGGGACCCAGACTCATGCAGACCCAGACTCATGCAGTGTGTGGGACCCAGACTCACCCAGACTCATGCAGTGTGTGGGGACCCAGACTCATGCAGTGTGTGGGGACCCAGACTCATGCAGTGTGTGGGGACCCAAACTCATGCAGTGTGTGGGGACCGAGATTCATGCAGTGTGTAGGGACAGAGATTCATGCAGTGTGTGGGGACCGAGACTCATGCAGTGTGTGGGGACCCAGACTCATGCAGTGTGTGGGGACCCAGACTCATGCAGTGTGTGGGGACCCAGACTCATGCAGTGTGTGGGGGCAGACTCATGCGGTGTGTGGAGACCCAGGCAGTGTGTGGCGACCCAGACTCATGCAGTGTGTGGGGACCCAGACTCATGCAGTGTGTGGGGACCCAGACTCATGCAGTGTGTGGGGACCCAGACTCATCATGCAGACCCACTCATGCAGTGTGTGTGGGATTCATGCAGTGTGTGGGGACCCAGACTCATGCAGTGTGTGGGGACCCAGACTCATGCATTGTGTGGGGACCCAGACTCATGCAGTGTGTGGGGACCCAGACTCATGCGGTGTGTGGGGACCCAGACTCATGCAGTGTGTGGGGACCCAGACTCATGCAGTGTGTGGGGACCGAGACTCATGCAGTGTGTGGGGACCCAGACTCATGCAGTGTGTGGGGACCCAGGCTCATGCAGTGTGTGGGAACCCAGACTCATGCATTGTTTGGGGACCCAGACTCATGCAGTGTGTGGGGACCCAGACTCATGCAGTGTGTGGGGACCCAGACTCATGCAGTGTGTGGGGACCCAGACTCATGCAGTGTGTGGGGACCCAGACTCATGCAGTGTGTGGGGACCCAGACTCATGCAGTGTGTGGGGACCCAGACTCATGCAGTGTGTGGAGACCCAGACTCATGCAGTGTGTGGCAGTGTGTGGGGACCCAGACTCATGCAGTGTGTGGGGACCCAGACTCATGCAGTGTGTGGGGACCCAGACTCATGCAGTGTGTGGGGACCCAGTGTGTGGAGACCCAGACTCATGCTGTGTGTGGGGACCCAGACTCATGCAGTGTGTGGGGACCCAGACTCATGCAGTGTGTGGGGACCCAGACTCATGCAGTGTGTGGGGACCCAGACTCATGCAGTGTGTGGGGACCCAGACTCATGCAGTGTGTGGGGACCCAGACTCATGCAGTGTGGGGGGACCCAGACTCATGCGGTGTGTGACCCAGACTCATGCCCAGACTCATGCAGTGTGTGGGGACCCAGACTCATGCAGACTCATGCGGTGTGGGGACCCAGACTCATGCAGTGTGTGGGGACCCAGACTCATGTGGGGACCCAGACTCATGCAGTGTGTGGGGACCCAGACTCATGCAGTGTGTGGGGACCCAGACTCATGCAGTGTGTGGGGACCCAGACTCATGCAGTGTGTGGGGACCCAAACTCATGCAGTGTGCGGGGACCCAGACTCTTGCGTTGTGTGGGGACCCAGACTCATGCGGTGTGTGGGGACCCACTCATGCAGTGTGTGGGGACCGAGACTCATGCAGTGTGTAGGGACCGAGATTCATGCAGTGTGTGGGGACCCAGACTCATGCAGTGTGTGGGGACCCAGACTCATGCAGTGTGTGGGGACCCAGACTCATGCAGTGTGTGGGGACCCAGACTCATGCAGTGTGTGGGGACCCAGACTCATGCAGTGTGTGGGGACCCAGACTCATGCGGTGTGTGGAGACCCAGACTCATGCAGTGTGTGGGGACCCAGACTCATGCGGTGTGTGGGGACCCAGACTCATGCGGTGTGTGGGGACCCAGACTCATGCAGTGTGTGGGGACCCAGACTCATGCGGTGTGTGGGGACCCAGACTCATGCGGTGTGTGGGGACCCAGACTCATGCAGTGTGTGGGGACCCAGACTCATGCAGTGTGTGGGGACCCAGACTCATGCAGTGTGTGGGGACCCAAACTCATGCAGTGTGTGGGGACCCAGACTCATGCCGTGTGTGGGGACCCAGACTCATGCAGTGTGTGGGGACCCAGACTCATGCAGTGTGTGGGGACCCAGACTCATGCAGTGTGTGGGGACCCAAACTCATGCAGTGTGCGGGGACCCAGACTCTTGCGTTGTGTGGGGACCCAGACTCATGCGGTGTGTGGGGACCCACTCATGCAGTGTGTGGGGACCGAGACTCATGCAGTGTGTAGGGACCGAGATTCATGCAGTGTGTGGGGACCCAGACTCATGCAGTGTGTGGGGACCCAGACTCATGCAGTGTGTGGGGACCCAGACTCATGCAGTGTGTGGGGACCCAAACTCATGCAGTGTGTGGGGACCGAGATTCATGCAGTGTGTAGGGACCGAGATTCATGCAGTGTGTGGGGACCCAGACTCATGCAGTGTGTGGGGACCCAGACTCATGCAGTGTGTGGGGACCCAGACTCATGCAGTGTGTGGGGACCCAGACTCATGCAGTGTGTGGGGACCCAAACTCATGCAGTGTGCGGGGACCCAGACTCTTGCGTTGTGTGGGGACCCAGACTCATGCGGTGTGTGGGGACCCACTCATGCAGTGTGTGGGGACCGAGACTCATGCAGTGTGTAGGGACCGAGATTCATGCAGTGTGTGGGGACCCAGACTCATGCAGTGTGTGGGGACCCAGACTCATGCAGTGTGTGGGGGCCCAGACTCATGCAGTGTGTGGGGACCAAGACTCATGCAGTGTGTGGGGACCCAGACTTATGCAGTGTGTGGGGACCCAGACTCATGCGGTGTGTGGAGACCCAGACTCATGCAGTGTGTGGGGACCCAGACTCATGCAGTGTGTGGGGACCCAGACTCATGCAGTGTGTGGGGACCCAGACTCATGCGGTGTGTGGGGACCCAGACTCATGCGGTGTGTGGGGACCCAGACTCATGCAGTGTGTGGGGACCCAGACTCATGCAGTGTGTGGGGACCCAGACTCATGCAGTGTGTGGGGACCCAGACTCATGCAGTGTGTGGGGACCCAGACTCATGCAGTGTGTGGGGACCCAGACTCATGCAGTGTGTGGGGGCCCAGACTCATGCAGTGTGTGGGGACCCAGACTCATGCAGTGTGTGGGGACCCAGACTCATGCAGTGTGTGGGGACCCAGACTCATGCAGTGTGTGGGGACCCAGACTCACGCAGTGTGTGGGGACCGAGACTCGTGCAGTGTGTGGGGACCCAGACTCATGCAGTGTGTGGAGACCCAGACTCATGCAATGTGTGGGGACCCAGACTCGTGCAGTGTGTGGGGACCCAGACTCATGCAGTGTGTTGGGGACCCAGACTCATGCAGTGTGTGGGGGACCCAGACTCATGCAGTGTGTAGAGACCCAGGCTCACACAGTTTGTGGGGACCCAGGCTCACACAGTGTGTGGGGACCCAGGCTTATACAGTGTCTGGGGACCTAGACTCATACAGTGTGTGGGGGCCGAGATTCATATAGTGTGTGGGGATCCAGACTCGTACATTGTGTGGGGACCTAGACTTATACAGTGTGCGGGGACCTAGATTCATGCAGTGAGGAGCCAGGCTCACGCAGTGTGTGGGGAGCCGTGCTTATGCAGTGTGTGGGGACCCAGACTTATACAGTATGTGGGGACCTAGACTCATACAGTGTGTGGGGAGCCGTGCTTATGCAGTGTATGGAGACCCAGGCTTATACAGTGTGTGGGGACCTAGACTCATACAGTGTGGGGACCCAGGCTTATACAGTGTGTGGGGACGTACACTCATACAGTGTGGGGACCCAGGCTTATACAGTGTGTGGGGATCCAGGCTTATACAGCGTGTGAGAACCCAGGCTCACACAGTTTGTGAGGAGCCTGGCTTATACAGTGTGTGTGTGGACTCAGACTCATTCAGTGTGGGGACACAGGCTTATACAGTGTGTGGAGACCTAGACTCATACAGTGTGTGGCGACCTAGACTCATACAGTCAGTGGGGATTCAGATTCATACAGTGTGTGGGGACCCGGATTCATACAGCGTGTGGAGACCTAGACTCAAAGTGTGGGGACCTAGATTCATACAGTGTGTGGGGACCTAGACTTATACAGTGTGTGGGGACCTAGATTCATGCAGCGTGTGAGGAGCCAGGCTCACGCAGTGTGTGAGGAGCCAGGCTCACGCAGTATGTGAAGAGCCAGGCTCACACATTATGTGTAACCCAGGTTTATACAGTACGTGGAGACCCAGGCTTATACAGTGTGTGGGAAGCCAGGCTCACACAGTGTAAAGGGACCCAGAGTCACACAGTGTAAGGGGACCCAGAGTCACACAGTGTAAGGGGACCCAGACTCGCACAGTGTAAGAGGACCCAGATTCGCACAGTGTAAGAGGACCCAGACTCGCACAGTGTAAGGGGACCCAGACTCGCACAGTGTAAGGGAGCCCAGACTCACAACCGTCAAGGATACAACGTCTGGTTGACTCTTCAGAATTTAATAAACTTTAACGGTGCCGTGACGATCACGAAAGGCTCTTGATCTAAGGAACTGGAGCTATCCTACATTTTCATGCATTAACCTGAATACTTCCCCTTCCCCATGTGTGGTAACCCGTAAGAGTTTCCTTGACATGAGATGGTCACTACCCACACTGCTTAACTGAGCGAATAATTTTTCACTAATTATCTTTGCGATTATTCTTTCTGGATAAAAATGAAGGAAGAACTAAGTTGATCAGCGTCACTCAGCACGAGAAGCAACAAACTTGATGAATAAGTCTCATAAAGACTTAGTTGAGATGTGGAAACTGTTCCTAGCTAAGGTCTTCCCAGCTCCCTCCTCCTCCTCCTCTTCCTAGCATGCTTGACGCTTAGGTTACAGGTCTGGGACAAACCCTTGTGCTGCCAGGTGACTGTTTACCTGTAAATGTAAGTTACGTGAGAGACCTGTAGCCTACAGGCAAAGTTAATAAGTAATTCCTATTATACCCCAGGCTAGTTAACACTAATGTGACAAGTAAAATATTAAATTTAATGGCACTGCAAATTCAGGGTGTTGAATTCTCTCATAAATAATCTAACCAGATCTTTGCTAAGTGACAATATATGTATGTTAATGTGTGGGAACTATAAAAAAAAGTTGTTCAAATCAAGAATTGTCACTCGCGTTAGATTCTGCTGACACTCATAGACTGAGAAAAATTTCGTTGGCGGAATAGTTTCCAGGTTTTCTCTGCGCTTTCCAGTAGTAGCGGCAGACAGTTATTCTGGCTAGGCTAGAGTGGTGGAGGTGTTGGCTGTCGACACAGTATTTTACTGCAAGAATATCTACCACCTACCACAAGCCTAAAATTCACAATTACAAACACGTAATACTACATCTAGGTGTTTAAGCTTTATCACTCCAGGAAGGATTAAATCATAATTAACTGAAAGTGCAAAGCTACTGAGAATAGAGTATCAGAGGATTGCCGTAGGCAGCGACAGTAATGAGCACAGATATGAAAAATAAGACATGCTACACCTCTGTCAAAAATCAAAATCAAAATGTTTATTTCTTTGTAAAGTTTACAATGTGGGGTTTACATGTTATAAAATATTAATTACAAATAAGGCCACTAGCAGGCCTAGGCATTTTGGGCAGACTGATACTAATTCTTACTCTATATTGACACAAGTTATGAAGCAGTACATTTGAACATACATTATTAGATACATATATAATTAGATACATACATAATTAGATACATATATAATTAGATACATACCCAATTAGGTACATACATAATTAGATTTATAATAGTGAGTTAGTACCTATAACATAAAAATATTACAAATGGTAAATTTAGTAACGGGACTGGACTTCTCTTGGCATGATACACTGTTGCTATTCAAGTTCATATAATGGAAGTGTTTCTTAGCCAAACTTAGGACTAACTTAAGATTTAATAGGCGATAGGTATATTAGGAATTTTATGTTTACAGTCATTTGGGTGAGTGTAAGTGTACATTACGGGGGAATTACAGATAATGAAAGGAAAGCTATATTGCTTTGGACGTGTTCATGATACAAAAAAGAAAATTAGGTGGGTTTCATTTGGTTAGCTGTTGATGGCGTCTGTTAGGGAGAACCGCTGAGTCTGTGGTTCTAGAATTTTCAAGCGGGAGTTCCAGATTTTAGGCCCTTTTATGTACATCGAATTTTTGTAGAGGTTTAGCCGGACACACGGAATGTCAAAGAGATTTTTGTGTCTGGTACTGTGTCTATGGGTCCTGTTGCAACTATTGAGAAAGTGTAGTTCAGGATTAATTAGAATTTATGGTTCTATAGATGTACAAGAATGGTATACAATACCGACAAGATGAAATTGAGACATGTGCAGCATCTGGGTATCTTTATTGTAGACGTTTCGTCATCTAGTTGCTTTATCAATACAAATTCCAGGACATAACTTGAAGACAGGAGAACTATGTACAGAAGATGAGGTAATCAGTCCCTCAACCTAGCAGTAGGTGCGAAGAGCACCGTAGTCGTGGTGGAGATTCTGAAGCAGAAGCAAGGCGCCTGACGCTTATAAATTAACGTCAGGTGGAAATGGGACGGGTAGCAGACGAGGGCATATTCACTGGTAGGCGGGATTCCCCAGTGGAAGCAGGTCCTACCCAAAGAGATGGGTTAGTCCCCAGTGGAAGTAGGTCCTACCCAAAGAGATGGGTTAGTTGTAGTAGTAGTTGTCTTAGTCGTGAAGGTTATGTACATGTCCTCAGAATCAAGATTCCATGATGTTGCAGTGTCTGACAGGTTGTACAAGAATGGTATACAATACCGACAAGATGAAATTGAGACACATGTGCAGCATCTGGGTATCTTTATTGTAGACGTTTCGTCATCTAGTTGAGGACATAACTTGAAGACAGGAGAACTATGTCAGTAATCAGTCCCTCAACCTAGCAGTAGGTGCGAAGAGCACCGTAGTCGTGGTGGAGATTCTGAAGCAGAAGCAAGGCGCCTGACGCTTATATAGTAACGTCAGGTGGAAATGGGATGGGTAGCAGACGAGGGCATATTCACTGGTAGGCGGGATTCCCCAGTGGAAGTAGGTCCTACCCAAAGAGATGGGTTAGTCCCCAGTGGAAGTAGGTCCTACCCAAAGAGATGGGTTAGTTGTAGTAGTAGTTGTCTTAGTCGTGAAGGTTATGTACATGTCCTCAGAATCAAGATTCCATGATGCTGCAGTGTCTGACAGGTTGTACAAGAATGGTATACAATACCGACAAGATGAAATTGAGACACATGTGCAGCATCTGGGTATCTTTATTGTAGACGTTTCGCCATCCAGTGGCTTTATCAATACAATAAAGATACCCAGATGTTGCACATGTGTCTCAATTTCATCTTGTCGGTATTGTATACCATTCTTGTACAACCTGTCAGACACTGCAACATCATGGAATCTTGATTCTGAGGACATGTACATAACCTTCACGACTACAACAACAACAACTACTACTACTACAACTAACCCATCTCTTTCGGTAGGACCTACTTCCACTGGGGAATCCCACCTACCAGTGACTATGCCCTCGTCTGCTACCCGATAAAGCCACTGGATGGCGAAACGTCTACAATAAAGATACCCAGATGTTGCACATGTGTCTCAATTTCATCTATAGATGTAGGCTGCACAGTAGTAGGTGTGGATGTTCTGTACAGTAAGTTTAGGTCTTTGAAGAGTGGGGGGGATATGTTTCCTAGTATTGGATTACGTGATAATTCTTACTGTGGCTTTAGGTGGGTTGCTGCTGTTGATCCCCAGAATAGCATAGGTGAGGTAGGGATAGATGAGTGAATGGTATAGTGTGAGTAGGGCTGATTGTGGTTATTATTATAATCAAAAAGAAGCGCTAAGCCACAAGGGCTATACAGCGCTGACGGCTGATTGTGGTACGTAGTAACATATCTCAGAGAGGATCCCAATCGTTTTGGATAGTTTTTTATGTGTTGGATATGGGTACTGAATTTCAGGTAGTCAAGGTGTAGGCCCAGGAATTTGCCCTTATTATGTTTTGACTGTATTTGACTAAAGAAGCCTATTGTGTAGGCGAAACGTTTCTGATGTAAATATGCTGCCCATATATCGTATTCATATATTTGCCGGTATTATATACCATCATTATAGACTAAATATGTGGCGGAGAGGAAATCATTTACGCCAGCAGCCATTCAACCTCAGGGCGAAGGTTGTAGACCACACTCGGAGTGGTGTGTCAACACTTGGAGGTCCTCTTTCCTGGCTCCTCAGAATACTGGACTTCCTCAAGTACCAGGAAAGAAGAGGCAGCCTGGATTCTCCCCCCACCCCCTGCCACAACTACAGAACCCAAGGGATACCCTAAGTGCGCTATCTTGTCAGTGAAAGACTCCGTGTGTCTTGATTGTACTAGCGTATTTTGGCCAACTTATCAGCTTTGCAGTCACCTGGATTGTGATCCGTCAAGTTATAAGTGAGGTGAAAGCATCAGGTAGGTAGGATTTTTTAAATTTTCATTAATAAATCACAGGAATTCTGGGGCTCGAACCTGTGGCAGGAGAATCTTAAAGTCAGAATCCTCTTAGTGTGTTAGCCACCTAAAAATCCCGGCCTAATGTGATTCATCCAACTATGTATATTTCTATATACCTTAATGTTTATTTCTTGATCATATTATTACTGGTAGCTTGAGGTGAACTAGGAATTCATTAATGATCTTGCTGCCTGCAAGTTGCTGATTTCAGTTAATGGTTGTCTACAGGTAACCGGTCATATTGGCACAAGGATTTGCTCCCAGACCAGCCTCAGGGAGATGTAAGAAGAGGTAATCAGCCGTGAAGACATAAGCAAGGGACAAACTTTATATCTCAAGAAAGTCTGTTCCAAATCTATATACGTTGCATCATGTACTTGTAGAAATCAAAATTATAAGTCAGTGCAAGTGAAACGACAGTCATGTTGCTCTTTCTACCATTTAATATCAGGAAAATAATCTCCACGGAGATGTGAGAGGCTGGAAAAAAGTCACATTAATGACGCTGGGGAGGCAGCAACCACACCGTCATATCCCTAATTAATGGTTATGATCATTACCATATTTTTTGAATGGGTGGACAGGTAAGCCAGTGAAAGGCCTCGGTCAGATGACCAAAAGCTCCAGGTGTGGGTCATCATATAACTAAGACCCACGTCAGGAAACACTTGTCCTGTTTCCTGACGAATCTTACCTAGCCTAACCTAGTAACCATCTCACTTCAAGGAGGTCTCGCTAGTTTCCACTCACTCTCAACTCAACGCTTTCATATACAGTATTCTAAGGTTAGGTTAAATTCGCTAAGGTTAGGTTAAGTTCGCGCACCATGATTCCCGGTTCATTTACATCTCACGTCATTTACACCAGCTGGTGGTGTAAACACCAGCTGGTGGTGGTATAAACACCAGCTGGTGGTGGTATAAACACCAGCTGGTGGTGGTATAAACACCAGCTGGTGGTGGTATAAACACCAACTGGTGGTGGTATAAACACCAACTGGTGGTGGTATAAACACCAGCTGGTGGTGGTATAAACACCAACTGGTGGTGGTATAAACACCAACTGGTGGTGGTATAAACACCAACTGGTGGTGGTATAAACACCAACTGGTGGTGGTATAAACACCAACTGGTGGTGGTATAAACACCAACTGGTGGTGGTATAAACACCAACTGGTGGTGGTATAAACACCAGCTGGTGGTGGTATAAACACCAACTGGTGGTGGTATAAACACCAACTGGTGGTGGTATAAACACCAACTTGTGGTGGTGTAAACACCAGCTGGTGGTGGTATAAACACCAGCTGGTGGTGGTATAAACACCAGCTGGTGGTGGTATAAACATCAACTGGTGGTGGTATAAACACCAACTGGTGGTGGTATAAACACCAACTGGTGGTGGTGTAAACACCAGCTGGTGGTGGTATAAACACCAGCTGGTGGTGGTGTAAACACCAGCTGGTGGTGGTGTAAACACCAGCTGGTGGTTATTACAATCAAGGAATTCAAAAGCCTGTTATCCTGGGTGTAAAGAGAGCAAAATAAACACAGTAGAAAAACCTTTGACTTATATTATCCTTCACCAAGTAAGAACAGAAGTATCTACACTATATACAACAATAGGTGTTAGTGCACTCCACGGTAAGCAAGGCAGAACAGAAGCCATTAGAGAGCAGACCGTGCTTCAACCAGCTCTAGAATGGGAATGACAAGGGCAGACAGGTGTGTGGTACCCACAACACCTCTGCGATTGCCAAAACCATCTTCTCATTGGCTGGAACCTGGTACTGATCGAACGACAGGGCCCCATCATCCGACCCTAGTACTGGTTCGCTGGTTGGAGAAGATAGCCTTTCAGTGAGGGTGTGTACATGCGTCGAATTAAGGTTACGTACTCTTTTCATGCCACAGTGGTGGTGTAAACACCAGATGATGGTGGTATAAACACCAGCTGGTGGTGGTATAAACACCAGCTGGTGATGGTGTAAACACCAGCTGGTGGTGGTGTAAACACCAGCGGTGGTGGTATAAACACCAGCTGGTGGTAGTGTAAACACCAGCTGGTGGTGGTATAAACACCATCTGGTGGTAGCGTAAACACCAGCTGGTGGTGTTTATACCACCAGATGGAGGTATTTCATTCAAGGAAGTCTGCTTCGATGCTTTTAAAGGACTCTTGATCCAAGGAACTGTAGCTGCCCCCATCGCCTTCCTTGGATCAAACCAGAGTACCTCTCATTCTTCAGATGGTGCATGGCCCTTAAAAATCTTCCAATTACCCATAAATACGCAGTAATAATATATTTTTTTTTATTTTTTTTATTATCACACCGGCCGATTCCCACCAAGGCAGGGTGGCCCGAAAAAGAAAAACTTTCACCATCATTCACTCCATCACTGTCTTGCCAGAAGGGTGCTTTACACTACAGTTTTTAAACTGCAACATTAACACCCCTCCTTCAGAGTGCAGGCACTGTACTTCCCATCTCCAGGACTCAAGTCCGGCCTGCCGGTTTCCCTGAATCCCTTCATAAATGTTACTTTGCTCACACTCCAACAGCACGTCAAGTATTAAAAACCATTTGTCTCCATTCACTCCTATCAAACACGCTCACGCATGCCTGCTGGAAGTCCAAGCCCCTCGCACACAAAACCTCCTTTACTCCCTCCCTCCAACCCTTCCTAGGCCGACCCCTACCCCGCCTTCCTTCCACTACAGACTGATACACTCTTGAAGTCATTCTGTTTCGCTCCATTCTCTCTACATGTCCGAACCACCTCAACAACCCTTCCTCAGCCCTCTGGACAACAGTTTTGGTAATCCCGCACCTCCTCCTAACTTCCAAACTACGAATTCTCTGCATTATATTCACACCACACATTGCCCTCAGACATGACATCTCCACTGCCTCCAGCCTTCTCCTCGCTGCAACATTCATCACCCACGCTTCACACCCATATAAGAGCGTTGGTAAAACTATACTCTCATACATTCCCCTCTTTGCCTCCAAGGACAAAGTTCTTTGTCTCCACAGACTCCTAAGTGCACCACTCACTCTTTTTCCCTCATCAATTCTATGATTCACCTCATCTTTCATAGACCCATCCGCTGACACGTCCACTTCCAAATATCTGAATACGTTCACCTCCTCCATACTCTCTCCCTCCAATCTGATATTCAATCTTTCATCACCTAATCTTTTTGTTATCCTCATAACCTTACTCTTTCCTGTATTCACCTTTAATTTTCTTCTTTTGCACACCCTACCAAATTCATCCACCAATCTCTGCAACTTCTCTTCAGAATCTCCCAAGAGCACAGTGTCATCAGCAAAGAGCAGCTGTGACAACTCCCACTTTGTGTGTGATTCTTTATCTTTTAACTCCACGCCTCTTGCCAAGACCCTCGCATTTACTTCTCTTACAACCCCATCTATAAATATATTAAACAACCACGGTGACATCACACATCCTTGTCTAAGGCCTACTTTTACTGGGAAAAAATTTCCCTCTTTCCTACATACTCTAACTTGAGCCTCACTATCCTCGTAAAAACTCTTCACTGCTTTCAGTAACCTACCTCCTACACCATACACTTGCAACATCTGCCACATTGCCCCCCTATCCACCCTGTCATACGCCTTTTCCAAATCCATAAATGCCACAAAGACCTCTTTAGCCTTATCTAAATACTGTTCACTTATATGTTTCACTGTAAACACCTGGTCCACACACCCCCTACCTTTCCTAAAGCCTCCTTGTTCATCTGCTATCCTAATAATATAATAATAATATAATAATATAATAATATAATAATAACAATAAATAATAAACCTATAAAAATAATACCATGACTCACGAAATCGTAATAATAATAATAATAATAATAATAATAATAATAATAATAATAATAATAATAATAATAATAATAATAATAATAATAATAACATTAACTATAATAACATAGTCAATTCATCTATTAATTTGCAAAATAAACTTCCAGGGAGGAGCCAGCACCTCGCCTCTCAGGATGCTGTACCAGCCAGGAGGTGTCAAGTTGCTGCTGTTGCTGCTGCTGTTGCAGGTGTTGATGTGCAGGAACACGGAGTCATCTCCACGCTACCACAGACAAGTTGAACAGAGTAAGTACACCATTGATTTTTTTTTAAGGGCTAAACCCGTGTGGGTTGTTCGGCTTAGGGAGTGTAAAGGAAAGAAATAACTATTAATAATAATTGTAATAATAATGATGTGGTGGCTACGAGAGGCTGATGACCGTCTATAAATAATATTAAATGGTGTAAACATCCTGTGGGGAATATTTACTTATATACGATCACAACTCTCAACGAGACTCTTTATATATCTCCCAGCAAGGCTCTAATATCCCCCAGTGAGGCTCTTAATATCCCCAGCGAGGCTCTTAATATTCCCCAACAAGACCTTAATATCCTCCAGCGAGGCTCTTAATATCTATCAGTGAGGCTCTTAATATCTCCCAGTGAGGCTCTTAATATCCTCCAGCGAGGCTCTTAATATCTCCCAGTGAGGCTCTTAATATCTCCCAGTGAGGCTCTTAATATCCTCCAGCGAGGCTCTTAATATCTCCCAGTGAGGCTCTTAATATCCTCCAGTGAGGCTCTTAATATCCTCCAGCGAGGCTCTTAATATCTTCCAGTGAGGCTCTTAATATCCAGTGAGGCTCTTAATAGCCTCCAGCGAGGCTCTTAATATCTCCTAGTGAGGCTCTCAATATTCTCCAGCGAGGCTCTTAATATCCCCAGCGAGGTTCTTAATATCTCCCAGTGAGGCTCTTAATATCTCCCAGTGAGGCTCTTAATATCCCCAGCGAGGCTCTTAATATCCCCAGTGAGGCTCTTAATATCCTCCAGCGAGGCTCTTAATATCTTCCAGCGAGGCTCTTAATATTCCACAGCGAGGCTCTTAATATTCCCCAGCGAGGCTCTTAATATTCCCCAGTGAAGCTCTTAATATCCCCAGCGAGGCTCTTAATATCCCCAGTGAGGCTCTTAATATCCCCAGCGAGGCTCTTAATATCCTCCAGCGAGGCTCTTAATATTCCACAGCGAGGCTCTTAATATTCCCCAGCGAGGCTCTTAATATCCCCAGTGAGGCTCTTAATATCTCCCAGCGAGGCTCTTAATATCCTCCAGCGAGGCTCTTAATATCCTCCAGCGAGGCTCTTAATATCCTCCAGCGAGGCTCTTAATATCTTCCAGCGAGGCTCTTAATATCCTCCAGCGAGGCTCTTAATATTCCCCAGCGAGGCTCTTAATATCCTCCAGCGAGACTCTTAATATTCTCCAACGAGGCTCATATTTCCCAGTGAGGCTCTTAATATCCCCCAGTGAGGCTCTTAATATTACCTAGAGAGGCTCTTAATATCTCCCAGCGAGGCTCTTAATATCTCCCAGCGAGGCTTTTAATATTCCCCAGCGAGGCTCTTAAAATCCCCCAGAGAGGTTTTAATATATTCCCCAGAGAGGCTCTTAATATCTCCCACTGATGATTTAATATCAGTTATTTGTTCAGTAATTTAACTCCCTCATCGGCCAAGAGCGCTGAAGTCAATGAGGCTCCCTTGCTAAGTTAAAATGCTGACACTAATTCCAGAGAGCGAGTACATTTTATGCCGCTGACTGCGAAGCTAAATAAAGGCAGGCAGAAACAGAAGCTATCCAAGATATGAAAATACAGGAGGGTAGGCTTTAGCTTTTCAGGGAGGGGAATTTGGATTGTGATAATGTGTATCTGTCGACATCCTATAAACCCGACCACACTCGCCAGAGTAAATAACTGACTAAAGGATGAAAGGTGACCTTGGGAAATATTCAAACGAAAAAATAGTCCCAGGACCTGTCTCTGGAGTGTCAGAATCAGTGCTATAACTGACGGCTGGTGATATGAGCACCTTGTTTAGTAGTGGCCACACGCTGCATAGATTGTCACTTAGCGAAGGTCTGATCGGATCAGTTATCAGAGGAGTGAACTTCCTGAACAGGTAAATTCACAATACTATTAGTTTTTAAGTATTTTACTTGTCACATTAGTGTTAACTAGTTTGGGGTATAATATGAATTACTTATTAACTTTGCCTGTAGGCTACAGGTCTCTCACGTAACTTACATTTACAGGTAAACAGTCACCTAGCAGCACAAGGGTTTGTCCCAGACCTGTAACCTAAGCGTCAAGCATGCTAGGAAGAGGAGGAGGAGGGAGCTGGGAAGACCTTAGCTAGGAACAGTTTCCACATCTCAACTAAGTCTTTATGAGACTTATTCATCAAGTTTGTTGCTTCTCGTGCCGAGTGACGCTGATCAACTTAGTTCTTCCTTCATTTTTATCCAGAAAGAATAATCGCAAAGATAATTAGGGAAAGAAAGATTATTCCCTCAGTTAGTCTGCCATCCTGAGCAATGTTTGTGTGTGTGTGTGTTTGTGTGTGTGTGTGTGTGTGTGTGTGTGTGTGTGTGTGTGTGTGTGTGTGTGTGTGTGTGTGTGTGTGTGTGTGTGTGTGTGTGTGTGTGTGTGTGTGTGCGTGTGTGTGTGTGTGTGTGTGTGTGTGTGTGTGTGTGTGTGTGTGTGTGTGTGTGTGTGTGTGTGTGTGTGTGTGTGTGTGTGTGTGTGTGTGTGTGTGTGTGTGTGTGTGTGTGTGTGTGTGTGTGTGTGTGTGTGTGTGTGTGTGTGTGTGTGTACTCACCTATTTGTACTCACCTATTTGTGGTTGCAGGGGTCGAGTCCTAGCTCCTGGCCCCGCCTCTTCACCGGTTGCTACTAGACCCTCTCTCTCCCCGCTCCATGAGCTTTATCAAACCTCGTCTTAAAACTGTGTATGGTTCCTGCCTCCACTACGTCATTTTCTAGGCTATTCCACTGCCTTACAACTCTATGACTGAAGAAGTACTTCCTACTATCTCTCTGACTCATTTGTGTCTTCAACTTCCAATTGTGGCCTCTTGTTTCTGTGTCCCCTCCCTGGAACATCCTGTCCTTGTCCACCTTGTCTATTCCACGCAGTATTTTATATGTCGTTATCATGTCTCCCCTGACCCTCCTGTCCTCCAGTGTCGTCAGGCCGATTTCCCTTAATCTTTCTTCATAGGACATTCCCCTTAGCTCTGGAACTAACCTTGTTGCAAACCTTTGTACTTTCTCTAGTTTCTTGACGTGCTTTATCAAGTGCGGGTTCCAAACAGGTGCTGCATACTCCAGTATGGGCCTGACATACACGGTGTACAGTGTCTTGAATGATTCCTTACTAAGGTGTCGGAATGCTGTTCTCAGGTTTGCCAGGCGCCCATATGCTGCAGCAGTTATCTGATTGATGTGTGCTTCCGGAGACATGCTCGGTGTTATACTCACCCCAAGATCTTTCTCCTTGAGTGAGGTTTGCAGTCTTTGGCCACCTAGCCTATACTCTGTCTGTGGTCTTCTGTGCCCTTCCCCTATCTTCATGACTTTGCATTTGGCAGGATTAAATTCGAGAAGCCATTTGCTGGACCAGGTGTCCAGTCTGTCCAGGTCTCTTTGAAGTCCTGCCTGGTCCTCATCAGATTTAATTCTCCTCATTAACTTCACATCATCTGCAAACAGGGACACTTCTGAGTCTAACCCTTCCGTCATGTCGTTCACATATACCAAAAATAGCACTGGTCCTAGGACCGACCCCTGTGGGACCCCGCTCGTCACAGGTGCCCACTGTGATACATCATTACGTACCATGACTCGTTGTTGCCTCCCTGTCAGGTATTCTCTGATCCATTGCAGTGCCCTTCCTGTTATATGCGCCTGATGCTCTAGCTTCTGCACTAATCTCTTGTGAGGAACTGTGTCAAAGGCCTTCTTGCAGTCCAAGAAGATGCAATCAACCCACCCCTCTCTCTCTTGTCTTACTTCTGTTATTTTATCATAAAACTCCAGAAGGTTTGTGACACAGGATTTGCCTTCCGTGAATCCGTGCTGGTTGGCATTTATACTCCTGTTCCGTTCCAGGTGCTCCACCACTCTCCTCCTGATAATCTTCTCCATAATTTTGCATACTATACACGTCAATGACACAGGTCTATAGTTTAGTGCCTCTTTTCTGTCTCCTTTTTTGAAAATGGGAACTACATTTGCTGTCTTCCATACCTCAGGTAGTTGCCCAGTTTCCAGGGATGTGTTGAAGATTGTGGTAAGTGGTACGCACAACATATCTGCTCCCTCTCTAAGGACCCATGGAGAGATGTTGTCCGGTCCCATTGCCTTTGAGGTATCGATGTCCCTTAGCAGTTTCTTCACCTCCTCCTCATCTGTATGTATGTCGTCCAACACTTGTTGGTGTATTCCTTGTTGGTGTCCCCATCTGGTCTGTCCCCCCAGAGTCCTTCCTGTCTCTACTGTAAATACTTCCTTAAATCTCGTGTTGAGCTCCTCACATACCTCTTGATCGTTTCTTGTGAGTTCCCCACCTTCTTTCCTCAGCCTTATCACCTGGTCCTTGACTGTTGTCTTCTTCCTAATGTGGCTATACAGCAGTTTCGGGTCAGATTTGACTTTCGATGCTATGTCGTTTTCATACTGTCTCTGGGCCTCCCTCCTTATCTGCGCATACTCGTTTCTGGCTCTTCTACTAATCTCCTTGTTTTCCTGGGTCCTATGCCTCCTGTACCTTTTCCATTCTCTGTTGCACTTAGCTTTTGCCTCCCTACACCTTCGGGTAAACCAAGGACTCGTCTTGGTCTTCCTATTATTTCTGTTTCCCTTGGGAACAAAACTTTCCTCTGCCTCCTTGCACTTTGTTGCCACATATTCCATCATCTCGTTTACTGATTTTCCTACCATTTCTCTGTCCCACTGAACCTCCTGCAGGAAGTTTCTCATACCTGTGTAGTCCCCCCTTTTATAGTTTGGCCTGTCCCCTTCAGTTCCTGTTACCTTCTCCACTTGTAACTCTACTATATAGTCAAAACTCAGAACCACATGATCGCTAGCTCCAAGGGGCCTCTCGTAAGTGATGTCCTCGATGTCTGAACTGCT
>NC_091299.1:32763210-32778210 GCF_038502225.1 Cherax quadricarinatus
GTCGTCACGCTGCTAACTGCCCTTAACTTCAGGTAAATTACCTCCCTAAGCCACCCCTTACCTCTTTGTGCAGTCACCTGAAGGCTCTTTACACCAAATATAGCCACCTGAAGCAGGGACCCAACCCCTGATATCCGGACCTGAATGATGCATTCGACCCTTAGACATTGTGACCCTCCCCCCCTCCCCCCTTCCCCCCTAACCCCCTCCCCCCTTTCCCTGAACGATGGTTATCCACTATAACTCTATTATAACCCCTTAACTAACCGCTAAGAAGACCACTTGAATCCTTAATAAAGTCCACATCCACTGAGTCACCCCTTAACCTGCTGTAAGTCACTCTCCCACCTTCAGTACAAGAGTAATCCACCTAAGTGGTCTATTAATCCCAGAAAGATTTCACTCTAACAAACTATTTGACAAATCATTAGGACTCTCCTTTATCTTTTCCTTGAGTACACTTTTCAGGTCTTAAAAGGGAGCGAGATTACGAGTACATAGAGGCTAGTACTCAACTCAGGGCAGTGAGAGGTGAGGACATGACCAGGAGGGACGTCACAGGTCCAATTCAGGTGTGACCTGACCACCAGACCTGGTCACAACGAGACGCAGGTGCCCACATAACGTGACGCTGGAAGCCTGGAGCTTACGACAGGGTACTGTGGGTACCCACTGTGACGAAGGTCACAGCTAAGATTCACTGAATGTCTGGTGTATGTTAACAACACTAGAACACTAGAGTGTTTCAAGGTTCACTAGAGTGTGTTTAGGTACACTAGAGTGTGTTTATGTACACTAGAGTGTGTTTAGGTACACTAGAGTGTATTAACATACACGAGGGTGTTTAGGAACATTAGAGTGTGTTTATGTACACTAGAGTGTGTTTATGTATACTAGAGTGTGTTTAGATACACTAGAGTGTGTTTATGTATACTAGAGCGTGTTTACATACACTAGAGTATGTTTAGGTACACTAGAGTGTTTATGTACACAAGAGTGTGTTTATGTACATTAGAGTGTGTTTTCTGTACACTAGAGTGTGTTTGGGGATACTAGAGTGTGTCTAAGAACACTAGAATGTGTTAATGTACACTAGAGTGAGTTTAGGTACACTAGAGTGTGTTTAAGTACACTGTAGAGTGTGTTAGGTACACTGTAGTGTTAGGGTACACTAGAGTGTGATTATTTTATTTACACTAGAGAGTGTTTATGTATAAAAGAGTGTGTTAACATACACTAGAGTGTGTCCGTGTACACCAGAGTGGGTTAACATACACTAGAGTGTGTAACATACACTAGAGTGTATTAACATTGTCAGTGGAACGCCTTCCAACTGAACAAAAGAAATTAATGGAAAAATAAATAAATAAAGAAATAACTTAGGAAAAATGAGAATAATGATTTGAGAATTTTACTTAAAATTTAAATATAATAAAAAAAATTGGCCTTCAGTTTCTTTTAGTTGGGCAGGAGTAGGTATGGCCCTGGATAGTTCCTCTGATGTTATTTATGTGGGTTATCCTGGGGCAGATGGTAACAATCCGATGTTCTGGAATCTCCTACCACTTAGATGGAGCACAAGTAGAATAGGTAAGGGCCGGTAGTAGTAGAATATTGTTAATAAGTATTATTAACATGTCTTGCTCCTTTATCTGGCGTCTATCCTGGAAGACCACGCCAGGAACAGAGCTGGTAAATAAAAAAAAATAAACTGGTTACCCATAGTTATGATAATACAACATTTAAGAATTGAAAAGAATGATAAATGCCAAAATCATTACTGGTAACCAGCAAACACTAAATAAAGAAACAAACAGTAATACTCCTGGTAGATCACCCTACCTGATTAGGAGAAGAGTGGAGGTGAAGTGACTCTCCAAACTTAAACCCACACCAGGTAAGGTCAATATTACCAGGAGTAGAAACTAACAAATCGGACACCAGGAACTAGTTTCGCCCCAGCCCGCCAGAGGGGGGGGGGGGTGCGCGACGTACCCCGCTAATGGTTCCTGGTTGCCTGAACAACCTTAACCCTACTTACACCTACTTTTCCCTCACAATACCCCCTTCCAAAACTTATGGACGGAGTCAATAAGTCAACGAACAGAGGGAAAAGAACTAACTACAACCTCGGCTCAGCCAATCTGAAAAGTGGTTTTCAGAGCCAGAAATATAAATGACTTTAAACTTATAGGGCTGAATAGCCAGAGCCCATCTCAAGAGTCTGCTATTTGACCCTTTAAAGTTTTCCAAGTACATCAGTGGCTTGTGATCTGTTTCAAGCACAAAGGGTTTACCGTATAGGTAGTATTTATATCTACTTATACCCCATACTAAAGCATAACATTCTTTCTCCACAGTGGAATATCTTTCTTCTCTGGGCAGAAGTTTCTTACTGGCGAAAGATACTGGGAAAGGTGTCTCCTCATAATATTGAAGTAGTACAGCCCCGAGTCCAGAATGGGAGGCATCTGTTCGGAGACAAAATATTTTATTAATATCTGGCAATTTTAGGACAGGGGGGTTTGAAAATATACTCTTAATTTCTTCGAAGCTTTGCATGGCTTCCTCAGAACAACTAAGAGGTTCCTTGACACCCTTTTTCAAATAGTCTGTAAGAACTGAAGTTAAGCTACTTAGATTTGGTACGAAATTTCTATAGAAGTTTACAGATCCAAGGAAACTTCTTAATAACTTTTTGGTAGCAGGGAACGTACTTTCTAAAACAGCTTTGGTCTTATTAGGAAGTGGTGAGAAGTTGTTATCAGAGATAATGAACCCGAGGTATTGTACCTTATGATAGCCAAGAAAGCACTTTTGTGGTTTAACTGTAAGGCCATGAGTTCTTAGTCTTTTCAAAACAAACGCTAGTGTATTTAGATGGTCTTCCCAGACACTTGTCATTATATAAATATTATCAAAATACACTGAAACATTCTTTAGATCAGAGAGAACTATTCTCATAAGCCTAATATACGTGGCACATGCGGTAACCAAGCCGAAAGGCATTGTGCGGTATTGCATTAGACCTCTATGAGTAGGGAAAGCAGTGTATGGTTTCGAGTCTGGGTGTAATGGCACTTGATGGTATGCTTGTGAGCTTTTATGGTCAAAATAGGTCTTGTACGTTTCCATAGACATCTCTAGGTTTTTACTGACCAAATCGGCGGTTTCTTCCAACCTTTCCCTTAGATCTAAAAGAAACTGATAGCTGTTTTGAACCTCAGGTTTGATATCTTTAGACCAAAGTTCATTCAAAATAGATAGTGGTCCACGAGCTTGTCTCCCATAAAGCAATTCAAAAGGGGAATAACCAAGGGAATCACTTGGAATCTCTCGCATTGCGAAAAGAGCACATGGTAAAAATCTATGCCAGTCCGTTGGTTTAAGAATACATAGTTTTTTTAGTATCGACTTTAGGATGGCATGTTGTCGCTCCACTCTTCCGTTACACATCGGATGGTAAGGTGTAGTGAAAAGAGGTTTAATACCCACAAGTTGATAAACGTGTTCCATTAATTCTGAAGTGAATTGTGCCCCTTTATCCGACAGAATTTCACGAGGTATACCTACACGTGAAAAAATAGCAAATAAGGCTTCTGCGACTTCTATGGACGTAATGGATTTTAAGGGTACCGCCTCTGGGAAGCTGGACGCGTAGTCAATCATAGTTAAAATATATTTATGACCTCCTGATGAGCGAGGTGTGATAGGACCAACTATATCTACTGCAACCCTTGCAAAAGGGATTGAGAAAATTGGCATCTTTACCATAGGAACTCTCCTAGTTCTACCCTTCTGCGTGGAAAGTTGACATACGTGACATGATCTGCAGTACTTATAGATGTCAGAGGACATGCTAGGCCAAAAATATAGGTCCTTGATTTTATTATAGGTCTTCCTATGTGAAAAATGGCCAGAGACTGGCAAGTCATGAGAAATCTTTAAAATGGTTTCACGGCAATCCTGCGGAATGACTAACAGGCTTCGACCAACGTCATTGGGTTTGTCCGCAGACACTATAGTCTTGTACAAAAGATCGTGTTTGAACTCAAACTTGTAAGAAAATTTCTTTCTCTGGGTCACCTTGCCATTTAAAGCTAACTTCCGAGATTCCTCTAAGGAAGGACAAGTCTTTTGAAGACCCTCTAAATCTATATGAGACAGCTCGATTGGCTTTCCTTTGGAAAGAACTAATGGGTGGATAGGTTTTACCTTAGACTGAGCTCTGGTAACGACGTTAATCGAGTCTAGTTGTTGTATAGATTGTGCCACACGTAGTTTTCCACTGGCGTCTGCGTTGTCCAGTTCAAGTGACTGACTTACTAAAGGTGTTACCGGAGTTTTGTAACCATCAGCTCTCTGATTTAGGTTATCCAACTGAATCTCATCTGGAACTATCTGTGAAGAAACAGAGATATTAGGTTCCAACCCTTCCTTGGAAACTCCAAATTCCAAACAGTCCTTCTCAGATGGGAAAGTAGCCCCTTGTATGTTCCCAACCAAAACAGAACATGAGGTTATCGGGGCAACTACGGCATCTACCCATCCTGAGAACCATTTGCACCTAACAAAACATCTGACTGTTGGAAAAGAATCGCTTCTTCCTAAATAGTCAGTTAACTTAGTGGACTTATAACGTGAAGAATCTAGGTTAGGGAAAAGCTTACTTGAGATAACAATACAGGAACATCCAGTGTCTCTAAGAATGGTTGACACATTCATACCATTGACTGTACCTTCACTAAAAGGTGCGTTTATGTTTGATTCAGTGAAACATTTACCGACATTTTCACCTTTTTTTCTAGGACAGTCGGGCCGTCTATGACCCCACTCATTACAGTTGAAACACTTTACTGTGAAGGCCGTGGAATTCTTAGGTACGGAGGGTTTGGATCCCTCAGATTGCTTAGGCACAACAGGCTTATATCTGCTACGCTCTTTAGGGTAGTTATTATGAGCGCACGCATATATATCAGCAGCTTGTGCCATTTCCGCAGCCGTATGAACGTTTCGTTCTTTAATGAATATTCGTAAGTCAGAGTTTACAGAAGAAAGGAATTGATCTCTTACCATCAGGTCTCGTAAAGATTCGAAATCGTGGTCAACCTCAGCACTTTCAATCCACGAATCAAATAATCTGAAAAGTGTTGTTAAGAATTGCATGTAATTTTGATTAGGAGTTATTTTAATGTGTCTAAACTCAGACCTGTAATGATGAGTAGTTTTTTTGAAAGCCTGAAGTATAGCTTTCTTCAGCAGGCTATAACTAGAAATAACATCAGAGGGTAGAGTGGAATAGACGTTTAATGCTGAACCTGACAGTAGTAAGCCAAGCCTAGTAGCCCAAGAATCTGATGGCCAGTCACAGAGAGTAGCAGTACTCTCGAATCGAGTAATATATGCCGCTATGTCATCTTGTTCTGAGAAAGGTGGTATTTGTGGCATCCTAATATTAGGTTCTTGGGAAGGATATTCTAGTACCCCTTCATCTATTTTCTGTTTAGATAGTTCTATCTTCTTGGCTTCTAATTCCAACCTTGATTGTTCTAACTCCCTCTGCTTAGCCTGTTCTTCAATTTCCTTCATTTTGAAGGCTACCTCTCTTGCCTGAACTCTGTCTTCTCTAGCTATCCTTTCCTGTTCGATTTTATCTTCCCGAGCTAGTCTTTCCTGTTCCTTTTTCTCTTCTCGAGCTAGTCTTTTCTCCTCTCGAGCTAGTCTTTCCTGTTCTTTTTTTTCCTCTCGAGCTAGTCTTTCGAGCTGTCTTTCCTGTTCTTTTTCTTCTTCTCGAGCTAGTCTTTCCTGTTCTTTTTTCTCTTCAATAGCCATTTTAGCAGTAATGTAACTATCAAGGCTTTGTCCTGTAAATCCCATTTCCTTTCCAGCTTTCAACCAGAAATCTAAAGAATCCATCTTGTAAAAAGAAATATTAAGCACCCAACTTCAACTGACTTACTTAAAATTAACAGTAACGTCTGTTACAAAAGAGGGACACAGTCCGCACACTTTAAACTTCCCAAAGTAGAAAATGAAATAAATATTTCTCCCTGGAAGAATACACTTGTGGGCTCAATAGCCTTCACTAAGCAAAACACACACGGTTCACACAGGAGGGGTTATTATCAAAGTTCCCCAGGTCCAACAAATAGGTAAACTTATAAACCGAACCCTAGAACCTAACAACGGTAAGTCAACCAGACTACCAGTAATGACTTGACACCTCAACTAACTCACCCTTTTCTATCTTAAATGTTATACTCACAACCAGTTGAACCATCAGGACGATGTTGCTTCAAGAGTCGGATCCTGGCAAGGTCGCCATTGTCAGTGGAACGCCTTCCAACTGAACAAAAGAAATTAATGGAAAAATAAATAAATAAAGAAATAACTTAGGAAAAATGAGAATGATTTTTGAGAATTATAATAAAAAAAAATTGGCCTTCAGTTTCTTTTAGTTGGGCAGGAGTAGGTATGGCCCTGGATAGTTCCTCTGATGTTATTTATGTGGGTTATCCTGGGCAGATGGTAACAATCCGATGTTCTGGAATCTCCTACCACTTAGATGGAGCACAAGTAGAATAGGTAAGGGCCGGTAGTAGTAGAATATTGTTAATAAGTATTATTAACATGTCTTGCTCCTTTATCTGGCGTCTATCCTGGAAGACCACGCCAGGAACAGAGCTGGTAAATAAAAGAAAATAAACTGGTTACCCATAGTTATGATAATACAACATTTAAGAATTGAAAAGAATGATAAATGCCAAAATCATTACTGGTAACCAGCAAACAAAATAAAGAAACAAACAGTGATACTCCTGGTATATCACCCTACCTGATTAGGAGAAGAGTGGAGGTGAAGTGACTCTCCAAACTTCAACCCACACCAGGTAAGGTCAATATTACCAGGAGTAGAAACTAACAAATCGGACACCAGGAACTAGTTTCGCCCCAGCCCGCCAGAGAGAAGGGGGGGGGGGTGCACGCGACGTAACTAATGGTTCCTGGTTGCCCGAACAACCTTAACCCCACTTACACCTACTTTTCCCTCACAAACATACACCAGAGTGTATTAACATACATCAGAGTGTGGTAACATACACTAGAGTGTGTTAGCATACACTAGAGGGTGTTAACATACACGAGAGTGTGATAACATACACTAGAGTGTGTTAACATACACCAAAGCGTGTTAACATACACCAGAGTGTGTTAACATACACCAGAGTGTGTTAACATACACTAGAGTGTGTTAACATACACTACAGTGTGTTAACATACACCAGAGTATGTTAAAATACACTAGAGTGTGTTAACAAACACTAGAGTGTGTTAACATATACTAGAGTGTGTTAACATATACTAGAGTGTGTTAACATACACTAGAATGTGTTAACATACACTAAAGTGTTTTAACATACACCAGAGAGCGTTAACACACACTAGAGTGTGTTAACACATACTAGAGTGTGTTAACACACACTAGAGTGCGTTAACATACACCAGAGTGTGATAACATACACCAGAGTGTGCTAACACACACTAGAGTGTGTTAACAGACACTAGAGTGTTTTAACATACACCAGAGTGCGTTAACACACACTAGAGTGTGTTAACACATATTAGAGTGTGTTAACACACACTAGAGTGCGTTAAATACACTAGAGTGTGTTAACATACACCAGAATGTGTTATCACACACTAGATTGTGTTAACATACACTAGAGTGTGTCAACATGCACCAGAGTGTGTTAACACACACTAGAGTGTGTTAACATACACTAGAGTGTGTTAACATACACTAGAGTGTGATAACATACACCAGAGCGTGTTAACATACACTAGACTGTGTTAACATAAACCAGGGTGTGTTAACATACACTAGAGTGTGTTAACATACACCAGAGTGTGCTAACACACACTAGAGTGTGTTAATATACACCAGAGTGTGTTAACAAACGCCAAAGTGTGTTAACACACACTAAAGTGTGTAACACACACTAGAGTGCGTTAACATACACCAGAGTGTGTTAACATACACCAGAGTGTGTTAACATATGCCAGAGTGTGTTAACATACACCAGAGTGTGTTAACATACACTAGAGTGTGTTAACATACACCAGAGTGTGTTAACAGACACCAAAGTGTGTTAACACACACTAAAGTGTGTTAACACGCACTAGAGTGTGCTAACATACACCAGAGTGTGTTAACAGACACCAAAGTGTGTTAACACACACTAAAGTGTGTTAACACGCACTAGAGTGCGTTAACATACACCAGAGAGTGTTAACATACACCAGAGTATGTTAACATACACTAGAGTGTGTTAACACACACTAGAGAATGTTAACATACACCAGAGTGTGTTAACATACAACAGAGTGCGTTAACACACACTAGAGTGTGCTAACACACACCTGAGCGTGTTAATATACACTAGAGTGTGTTAACATACACCAGAGTGTGTTAACACATATTAGAGTTTGTTAACACACGCTGGAGTGTGTTAACATATACCAGAGTGCGTTAACACATTCTAGAGTGTGTTAACACACACTAGAGTGTGTTAACATACACTAGAGTATGTTAACACACACTAGAGTGTGTTAACATACACCAGAGTGTGTTAACATACAAAAGAGTGTGTTAACATATACTAGAGTGTGTTAACATACACCGGAGTGTGTTAACATACACAAGAGTGTGTTAACATACACCAGAGAGTGTTAACAAACACCAGGGTGTGTTAACATACACTAGAGTGTGTTAAAACACACTAGAGTGTGTTAACATACACCAGAGTGTGTTAACACACATTAGAGTGCGCTAACATACACCAGAGTGTGTTAACATATACCAGAGTGTGTTAACACACACACACTAAAGTGTGCTAACATGCGCCAGAGTGTGTTAACATACACTAGAGTGTGTTAAGATACACCAGAGTGTGTTAACACACACTAGAGTGTGTTAACATATACCAGAGTGTGTTAACATACACTAGAGTGTGTTAACACACACTAGAATGTGTTAACATACACCAGAGTGTGTTAACATACACTACAGAGTGTTAACACACACCAGAGTGTGTTCAGATACACCAAAGTGTGTTAACACACTAGAGTGTGTTAACACACACACACTTGTGTATGTTAACACACTCTGGTATATGTTAACACACGCTGGTGTATGTTAACACACTTTGTTATATGTTAACACACTCTAGTGTGTGTTAACACAATTTGGTGTTTGTTAACACACTCTGGTGTATGTTAACACACTCTACTGTGTGTTAACACACTCTGGTGTATATTAAAACAGTCTAGTGTATGTTAGCAAACTCCAGTGTGTGTTAACACACTCTGGTGTATGTTAACACACTCTGGTGTATGTTAACACACTCTAGTGTATGTTAACACACTCTAGTGTATGGTAACACACTGTAGTGTATGTTAACACACTCTAGTGTATGTTAACACACTCTGGTGTATGTTAACACACTCTAGTGTTTGTTAACAAACTCTAATGTATGTTAACACACTCTAGTGTATGTTAACACACTCTGGTGCATGTTAACACACTTTAGTCTATGTTAACACACTCTAGTGTATGTTAACACACTCTAGTGTATGTTAACACACTCTAGTGTATGTTAACACACTCTGGTGCATGTTAACACACTCTAGTGTATGTTACACACTCTGATGTAACATACTCTAGTGTATGTTAACACACTCTAGTGTATGTTAACACACTCTGGTGCATGTTAACACACTCTAGTGTATGTTACACACTCTGATGTACCTTAACTCACTGTAGTGTATGTTAACACACTTTAGTGTATGTTAGCACACTCTAGTGTATGTTAACACTCTAGTGAATGTTAACACATTCTAGTGTATGTTAACACACTCTGGTGTATGTTAACACACTCTAGTGTACGTTAACACACTCTAGTGTATGTTAACACGTTCTTGTGTATGTTAACACACTCTAGTGAATGTTAACACGCTCTGGTGTATGTTAACACACTCTAGTGTACGTTAACACACTCTAGTGTATGTTAATACACTCTGGTATATGTTAACACACTCTAGTGTATGTTAACAAACTCTAATGCATGTTAACGCACCCTAGTGTATGTTAACACACTCTGGTGTATGTTAACACACTCTAGTGTATGTTAACACACTCTAGTGTATGTTAACACACTCTAATGTATGTTAACACACTCTAGTGCATTTTAACACACTCTGGTGAATGTTAACACACTCTAGTGTATGTTAACACACTCTAGCGTATGTTAACCCACTCTGGTGTACGTTAAAACACTCTAGAGTGTGTTAATACACTCTAGTGTATGTTAACACACTCTGGTATATGTTAACACACTCTGGTGTATGTTAACACACTCTAGTGTTTGTTAACACACTCTAGTGTATGTTAGCACACTCTGGTGTATGTTAACACACTGTAGTGTATGTTAACACACTCTAGAGTGTGTTAACACACACTAGAGTGTATTAACACACACTAGAGTGTGGTAACATACACTAGAGTGCGCTAACGCATTCTAGAGTGTGTTAGAACACACTAGAGGGTGTTAGCATACACTAGAATGTGTTAACATACACCAGAGTGTGTTAACATACACCAGAGTGTGTTAACATACACCAGAGTGCGTTAACACATTCTAGAGTGTGTTAGCACACACTAGAGTGTGTTAACATACACTAGAGTGTGTTAACATACACCATAGAGTGTTAACATACACTAGAGTGTGTTAACATACACCAGAGTGTGTCAACATACACCAGAGTGTGTTAACATACACCAGAGTGTGTTAACATACAACAGAGTGTGTTAACGTACACCTGAGTGTGTTAACATACGCTAGAGTGTGTTAGCATATACTAGAGTGTGTTAACATACACCAGAGTGTGTTAACATACACCAGAGTGTGCTAACATACACTAGAGTGTATTAACATACACTAGAGTGTGTTAACATACACCAGAGTGTGCTAACATGCACTAGAGTGTGTTAACATACACCAGAGTGTGTTAACATACGCTAGAGTGTGTTAACATACACCAGAGTGTGTTAACATACATCAGAGTGTGTTAACTTACACCAGAGTGTGTTAACATACACCAGAGTGTGTTAACATACACTAGAGTGTGTTAACATACACCAGAGTGTGTTAACATACACCAGAGTGTGTTAACATACACTAGAGTGTGTTAACATACACCAGAGGGTGTTAACATACACCAGAGTGCGTTAACACATTCTAGAGTGTGTTAACACACACTAGAGTGTGTTAACATACACTAGAGTGTGTTAACATACACCATAGTGTGTTAACATACACCAGAGAGTGTTAACATACACTAGAGTGTGTTAATATACACCAGAGTGCGTTAACACACACCAGAGTGTGTTAACATACACTAGAGTGTGTTAACATACACCAGAGTGTGTTAACATGCACCAGAGTGTGTTAACATGCACCAGAGTGTGTTAACATACACTAGAGTGTGTTAACATACACTAGAGTGTGTTAACATACCCTAGAGTGTGTTAACATACATCGTAGTGTGTTAACATACACTAGAGTGTGTTAACATACACCAGAGTGTGTTAACATTCACCAGAGTGTGCTAACATACACTAGAGTGTGTTAACATACACTAAAGTGTGTTAATATACAGCAGAGTGTGTTAACATACACTGGAGTGTGTTAACATACACCAGAGTGTGTTAACATACACTAGAGTGTGTTACCATACACTAGAGTGTGTTAACATACACCAGAGTGTGGTAACATACACCAGAGTGTGTTAACATACACCAGAGTGTGTTAACATACACCAGAGTGTGTTAACATACACTAGAGTGTGTTAGCATACACTAGAGTCTGTTAACATACTCTAGAGTGTGTTAACATACACCGTTGTGTTTTAACATACACTAGAGTGTGTTAAAATCCACTAGAGTGTGTTAACATACATTAGAATGTGTTAACACACACTAGAGTGTGTTAACATACACCAGAGTGTGTTAACATACACTAGAGTGTGTTACCATACACTAGAGTGTGTTAACATACACCAGAGTGTGTTAACATACACCAGAGTGTGTTAACATACACCAGAGTGTGTTAACATACACCAGAGTGTGTTAACATACACTAGAGTGTGTTAGCATACACTAGAGTCTGTTAACATACTCTAGAGTGTGTTAACATACACCGTTGTGTTTTAACATACACTAGAGTGTGTTAAAATCCACTAGAGTGTGTTAACATACATTAGAATGTGTTAACACACACTAGAGTGTGTTAACATACACCAGAGTGTGTTAACATACACTAGAGTGTGTTAACATACACTAGAGTGTGTTAACACACACAAGAGTGTGTTAACACACACTAGAGTGTGTTAACATACACTGAAGTGTGTTAACACACACTAGAGTGTGTTAACATACACCAGAGTGTGTTAACATCCACTAGAGTGTTTTAACATACACTAGAATGTGTTAATACACACCAGAGTGTGTTAACATACACCAGAGTGTGTTAACATACACTAGAGTGTGTTAACACACACTAGAGTGTGTTAACATACACTAGAGTGTGTTAACACACACTAGAGTGTGTTAACATACACCAGAGTGTGTTAACATACACTAGAGTGTGTTAACATACACTAGAGTGTGTTAACGTACACTAGAGTGTGTTAACACACTCTAGAGTGTGTTAACATATACTAGAGTGTGTTAACGTACACTAGAGTGTGTTAACATACACTAGAGTGCGTTAGCACACTCTAGAGTGTGTTAACATATACTAGAGTGTGTTAACATATACTAGAGTGTGTTAACATATACTAGAGTGTGTTAACGTATACTAGAGTGTGTTAACATATACTAGAGTGTGTTAACGTACACTAGAGTGTGTTAACACATTCTAGAGTGTGTTAACATATACTAGAGTGTGTTAACGTACACTAGAGTGTGTTAACGTACACTAGAGTGTGTTAACGTACACTAGAGTGTGTTAACGTACACTAGAGTGTGTTAACACACTCTAGAGTGTGTTAACATACACTAGAGTGTGTTAACGTACACTAGAGTGTGTTAACATACACTAGAGTGTGTTAACACACACATACACTAGACTGGTTCAACTTGTCAGTGTTACGTCGTCTGGTTCACTTCAGAGATTCATCTTTCTCGTCTCAGCTTCCTCACTTCTTGACTCATAAGTAATCTTTCTTGTCTCAACTCCTTGTCTCACCTCCTTGTCTCACCTCCTTGTCTCACCTCCTTGTCTCACCTCTTTGTCTCACCTCCTTGTCTCACCTCCTTGTCTCACCTCCTTGTCTCACCTCCTTGTCTCACCTCCTTGTCTCACCTCTTTGTCTCACCTCCTTGTCTCACCTCCTTGTCTCACCTCCTTGTCTCACCTCCTTGTCTCACCTCCTTGTCTCACCTCCTTGTCTCACCTCTTTGTCTCACCTCCTTGTCTCACCTCCTTGTCTCACCTCCTTGTCTCACCTCCTTGTCTCACCTCCTTGTCTCACCTCTTTGTCTCACCTCCTTGTCTCACCTCCTTGTCTCACCTCCTTGTCTCACCTCCTTGTCTCACCTCCTTGTCTCACCTCCTTGTCTCACCTCCTTGTCTCACCTCCTTGTCTCACCTCTTTGTCTCACCTCCTTGTCTCACCTCCTTGTCTCACCTCCTTGTCTCACCTCTTTGTCTCACCTTCTTGTCTCACCTCCTTGTCTCACCTCCTTGTCTCACCTCCTTGTCTCATTTCCTTGTCTCACCACCTTGTCTCACCTCTTTGTCTCACCTCTTTGTCTTACTCCCCTTGTCTCACCTTGTCTCACCTTCTTTTCTCACCTCCTTGTCTCACCTCTTTGTCTCACCTCCTTGTCTCACCTCCCTGTCTCATCTCCTTGCGTCTCCTCCTTGTCTCACGTCTTGACTTCTCGCCAGTGGTCTTGTAACGTGACAAAGCCTCGTAAACAAGAGGGTCACCAGAGGTCATCGATTTGGCAATTCCGCCATTAGTTCTGTGACTGTCTGCGCGCACACACACGCACACACACGCACACACACACACACACACACACACACACACACACACACACACACACACACATACACACACTCACACACAACAAACAAACAAACAAACAAACACACACATACACACGCACACAGAGCAAGGAGAGAGTGAACCTAGTAACGACCAGCGAAGAGGCAGGGCCTGGAGCTACGATTCGACTCACGCAACCACAAATAGATGAGCACACACACACACACAAGAGAACAAGTTAAAATATTTTTTGATAGATGTGTACACATCACAGGTGGTGGGTGGTGAGGCTGCCACCACAGAGAGAACAGAAGCACTGTCTGAACGACTAGCTAAGATCTTCAGCAAGTCAATGAATAAGGCAAAGCACCCGGAGACCTGGCAACTGTCCTGACAGGAGACAGGCAGGAGGCACTGAACTACGGTCAGTTTCGCTGACATGCATACCGTGCAAGGTAATGGAGAAGATAGTCTGAAGGAGAGTTGTGGAACACTTAGAGAGAAGTGCTTCCAAAAACAACAACCTGCGTAAGTCCAGGAATAGCAACCCTTGACTTGCCAACCTTCCAGGAATTTTATGACAGGGTAATAAGAGTGAGGCAGGAGAGAGCGGTTGGGTGGATTGCATTTTCTTAGACTGCAAGAAGGCATTTGATACTGTAGCCCACATGAGACTGGGGCTAAAAGTTATCAGGTAGGAAAAACAAGGAACGTCTTCTAGTGGATCAAGGAGCACCCAAGAGGAAGGAAACGAAGAGTGATTGTCCGGGAAGAGATGTCAGGTTGGGGAAGAGTAACAAACGGGGTACCACAAGGTTCAGTACAAGGACTAATATTGTTTCTGGTTTACCTGAAGGACATACCACATGCTATAGAGTCAGATGT
>NC_091299.1:32783210-32841823 GCF_038502225.1 Cherax quadricarinatus
GAAGTACAGTGCCTGCACTCTGAAGGAGGGGTGTTAATGTTGCAGTTTAAAAACTGTAGTGTAAAGCACCCTTCTGGCAAGACAGTGATGGAGTGAATGATGGTGAAAGTTTTTCTTTTTCGGGCCACCCTGCCTTGGTGGGAATACAGCAATCTCCCACACAGCCATGGAAGTCTTGGATGAGGTTCATAAGAACGAACTTTAAACACTTCCTAGACTCTCTCTTTTCTCTCTCGCTCCAGATCAAGCGGCGTGATAAAAGTCCAACACAATTAGAAGTAACTGCCTGACCTAGGCTTCCGCAGTAATTTTAGAGGTCAAGTTAGAAGTTATGTTCACTTAACGTGTTTGACAGCCGTCACGGGAGTCAAACAAGGGCTCGGGGAAAGTCTCGGGGTCAAGCAATGTCAAGCAAAGTCAAATGAATGTCAACAAGAGTTCAAGGAAGGTCGAGAGTGATCGAGGGGTATTAATGGAAGAGGAAGATGATTTCAGGCGTGAGTGTAAACAAGGGGAGAGACGGTCGACTGAGGTTGAGAAAGAGGACTAGAACAATCTTTCTCTCTCACTCTCTCTCTCTCTCTCTCTCTCTCTCTCTCTCTCTCTCTCTCTCTCTCTCTCTCTCTCTCTCTCTCTCTCTCTCTCTCTCTCTCTCTCTCTCTCTCTCTCTCTCTCTCTCTCTCTCTCTCTCTCTCTCTCTCTCTCTCTCTCTCTCTCTCTCACTCTCTCTCTCTCTCTCTCTCTCTCTCTCTCTCTCTCTCTCTCTCTCTCTCTCTCTCTCTCTCTCTCTCTCTCTCTCTCTCTCCAGTGGGTACAGAGAGGATAGATAAAGCAAGAGGTTGATAGACAATCTCTCACTTCTTAAATAACAACGACAACAACAACAATAGCAATAATAATAATACAATTAATAATAATAATACCAACAACAACGACAATAATAATAGTAGTAGTAATAATAATAACAATAACAACAACACCTCGACCACCAACAACAACAGTAATATTAATAATTATAGCAATAATAATGACGATGATGATTATAATAATAATAATAATAATAGTAATAATAACAATAATAATAATGATAATAACAATGATAATGATAATAACACTAATAGCAAAATAATAGCAATAGTATAAGGATAATAACAATGATGATGATAATAATAATAATAATAATAATAATAATAATAATAATAATAATAATAATAATAATAATAATAGCAATAATAATAATAATATCAATAATAATAGCAATAATAATAATAGTAATAATAATAATAATAATAATAATAATAATAATAATAATAATAAAAGTAATAATAGTAATAATAATAATAACAATAACAATAACAATAACAATAACAATAACAATAACAATAACAATAACAATGATAACATACAAGGAACATACAAGAGCAAACACTCTCCCTGGAGAATCATCAGTAGTTCTGGAGACTCGCAGGAAATTAGAGAATTTCCCCAGAGGCGGATCTGAACTGCCTAGTTCATGGCAGGTTTCCTTTGCCAACCACCTATTAGAAGCTTTCAGTGCCACCCACCACGCACGCCCACCCTCTTCTCTGCCCACCCACAGCCCACCCTCCCCCACCTCCACCATGTTAGTGTTTCTTTAAAGGGGTTGATAGGGTAAGAGGGCACTGGACATGAATATTTTTTTGTCTATACCTTATAAACCGTAGACAGGTGAGGGGCAGCAGTCGTAGGTGGTGTCACATTTGTCCAATGTGGAAGTAGGTCGTGCCCAAGGGTTAGGCAAGTGAAGAATTCCCAAGTACTAAGATCCCAAGAAGTTGCAGTGTCTGACAGGATTGTAGATGAATGGCTCAGAGAACCGACATGTTGTTGAATTAGACACATGTGCAATTCTTGGGTATCTTATGAAGCCACTGTGTGGCGAAACGTTTCCTCAATAAAGATACCCAAGAGTTGCACATGTGTCTAATTCAACAACATGTCGGTTCTCTGAGCCATTCATCTACAATCCTGTCAGACACTGCAACTTCTTGGGATCTTAGTACTTGGGAATTCTTCACTTGCCTAACCCTTGGGCACGACCTACTTCCACATTGGACAAATGTGACACCACCTACGACTGCTGCCCCTCACCTGTCTACGGTTTATAAGCTGCTTCTCCGCTCATATGCCGTATTCTATTCAAGATTGTTGTCTATACCTGTTTTTGAAGAGATTTTACTAGGTTGCCTGAAGGAGATATCTCGCGTATTAATTATAATTAATTTTTTTTCGGCTGCCACTAGACAGCAGCACGTTGGAAAATTCCCAGTTTATGCGACATTAATCCATTTCACGTCTCAGCAAACGAAGGAAAAAAAATAGTTTGGAAAAGGCTGCATAAACTACACACTCACCCACACATAAAACCCTAGTGAGCTAGTGTAGGGAACTTGCAAATCACAAACCATCACCATGTGTTCACTTGACTTTCTCCTCTCATCAAATTCTTTCTCTTCGGGATACCGTTAGTGAAAACTTATTTTTCATTATCTGCTGTTCGCTCCGTCAGTTCTATGTTATGGGTAAGCATTAACCAGAGGAGTAACACATCGTTAGTGTTATGTTGAACAACGAATATGTATCTTCCGTTACACATTCTTGTGTATATTGTCTGCTACTGGACGATTCTTACCTGTCCTTCTAGGGTTTTATATCTGGTTGAATCACCATGACTCAGGCGCTGTATGGTTTCTTAGGCTTTAGCGCTTCTCCGTCCATGAAATAATCGAAATAATCGGATAAAAAGTACTATATAGAAGTATGAAGAATGGCTGTATAATCCTACAAATGAGCATTTTGTATGTTGTAGCCACATATGTGCATGTGTTTATGTGCTTTTGTACCTACATGGGTGAGTACCCAAACGTTTGCATGTGTATGTGTGTACATGCTCGAGTTCACATATTCAGGAGAATCAATAACAGATTTTGAATTATCAGAAAAACTTCCCAAACATCCTTATTTCAAATTATTTCAGTGTCTTTAAATTATAATACTTATAATGCATTAACAAAACATGGTATTTACAAAACACAGAATTTACAAAACAGAGTTTACCATAAAGTGCCATTACACTGAACGCTACACTAAGTGAAAACTGGCTGGATATATCCGTAGACTTTACAACAATCGGAACATTAAATGTAGAGAACGAAAAGGCTGGAAAAGCTGCTACCCCAGTCAGATCAACTGCTACTACAGTCAGACCAACTGCTACTACAGTCAGACCAACTGCTACTACAGTCAGACCAACTGCTACTACAGTCAGACCAACTGCTCTCAGCCAGCCACTGCTACAGGTCAGGACCAGCTGCTCCCCAGTCAGATAACTGCTACAGTCAGATCCAAGCTGCTACTACAGTCAGACCAGCTGCTTTACGATCAGATCGCTGCTACCACAGTCAGACCAGCTGCTGCCCCAGTCAGATCAAGGCTGCTACCCCGGTCAGATCAGCTGCTAACTGCTACAGTCAGATCCAACTGCTGCCACGCAGTCAGATCCAGCTGCTACCCCAGTCAGACCAGCTGCTGCCCCAGTCAGATCGCGGCTGCTGCCACAGTCCGACAGCGCTGCTGCAGTCCAGGATCGCTGCTACTGGTCAGGATCAGCTGCTGTACGAGTCAGATACCAGCTGCTGCCACAGTCAGACCAACTGCTACCACAGTCCAGACCAAACTGCTGCAGTCAGACCAGCTGCTGCTGAGTCAGACCGCTGCTGCCAACCCCGTCGGATCAGCTGCTACCGAGTCAGATCCAAGCTGCGTCGCAGTCCAGATCCCAGCTGCTACTACAGTCAGGACCAACTGCTACAGTCAGACCAAGCTGCTACCACAGGTCAGACCAGCTGCTACCGCGAGTCAGACCAGCTGCAGTCGGACCAGCTGCTACAGTCAGACCAGCCGCTACCCCCAGTCAGATCCAGCTGCTGCCCACAGTCAGATCAACTGCTGCCACGAGTCAGGACCAGCTGCTGCCACGGTCAGACCAGCTGCTGCCTACAGTCAGACCAGCTGCTACTACAGTCAGACCAGCTGCTACCCCAGTCAGATCAGCTGCTACAGTCCAGACCAGCTGCTACCACAGGTCAGACCAGCTGCTACTACAGTCAGACCAGCTGCTACCCCCAGGTCAGATCAGCTGCTACAGTCAGACCAGCTGCTACGGTCAGATCCACTGCTACCGCAGTCAGACCAAGCTGCTACCACAGTCCAGACCAGCTGCTACTACAGTCAGACCAGCTGCTACCCCAGTCAGATCAAGCTGCTACCAGTCAGACCAGACCAGCTGCTGCATCACGGTCAGACCAGCTGCTACTGTCAGACCAGCTGCTGCCCCCGTCAGACCAGCTGCTGCCCCAGTCAGATCCAGCTGCTACCACAGTCAGACCACTGCTGCTACAGTCAGACCAGCTGCTGCACAGTCAAGACCAGCACAGCTGCTTACAGTCAGACCAAGCTGCTACCACGAGTCAGACCAGCACCTTACTACAGTCGAGACCAGCTGCTGAACCACAGTCGAGAGGTAACTGCCACTGCAGTCAGACCAGCTGCTACCCCAGTCAGATCCAGCTGCTATCACAGTCAGACCAGCTGCTGCCACAGTCAGATCCAACTGCTGCAGTCAGACCAACCTGCTACTACCCCAGTCAGACCAGCTGCTGCCACAAGTCAGACCAACTGCTACAGTCAGGACCAGCTGCTACTACAGTCAGACCAGCTGCTACAGTCAGACCAGCTGCTACTGCAGTCAGACCAGCTGCTGCTACAGTCAGATCGGCTGCTACCACAGTCAGATCCAGCTGCTACCTGCAGTCAGACCAGCTGCTGCAGTCAGACCAGCTGCTACAGTCAGACCAGCTGCTACTACAGTCAGACCAAGCTGCTGCTACCACGTCAGATCCAAGCTGCTACTGCAGTCAGATCCAGACCGCTACTGCACAGTCAGATCCAACTGCTACAGTCAGACCAGCTGCTACCTGCAGTCAGGACCAGCTGCTGCTGCAGTCGGACCAGCTGCTCCCCAGTCAGATCAGCCATCCCCAGTCAGATCGCTGCTAGTCCCCAGGTCAGACCCTGCTACTACAGTCAGACCAGCTGCCAACTGCGAGTCAGACCAGCTGCTGCTGCACGGTCAGACCAGCTGCCTTAACTGCCCCAGTCAGATCGCTGCAGGTCAGCCACCGGTCGACCAGGCTGCTGCCCGGTCAGATCCAGCTGCTGCCACGGTCAGATCCAGCTGCTGCCACAGTCAGACCAGCTGCTACTACAGTCAGACCAAGCTGCTACCACGGTCAGATCCAAGCTGCTACAGTCAGACCAACTGCTACACAGCTGCTACTGCAATCCAGAACCAGCCGCTACCCCAGTCAGATCAGCTGCTACCACAGTCGAATTGCTGCATGCAGTCAGACCAACTGCTCACTGACAGTCAGACCAACTGCTACTACAGTCAGACCAGCTGCTACCACAGTCAGACCCAGCCAACTGCTACCACAGTCAGACCAACTGCTACTACAGTCAGACCAGCCGCTGCACCCCCAGTCAGATCAGCTGCTGAGTCCAGATCAAAACACTACCGCAGTCAGACCACTGCTGCAGTCAGACCAGCTGCTGCAGTCAGGACCAGCTGCTGCTACAGTCAGACCAGCTGCTGCACAGTCAGATCAAGCTGCTACCGCAGTCGGACCAGCTGCTACAGTCGGACCAGCTGCTGCTACAGTCAGATCCAGCTGCTGCACAGTCAGATCAGCTGCTACCAGCAGTCAGACCAGCTTGCTGCCACGTCAGTCAGCTGCTCAGTCAGGACCAGCTGCTGCCACAGTCAGACCAGCGCTGCTTACTGCAGTCAGACCACTGCTGCTGCAGTCAGATCAAGCTGCTACTGCAGTCAGACCAAGCTGCTATACAGTCAGACCAGCTGCTGCACAGTCAGACCAGCTGCTGCTAGGTCAAGATCAGCTGCTGCCGCAGTCAGACCAAGCTGCTACCCCAGCAGTCCAAGACCCAGCTCTGCACGTCAGACCAAGCTGCTACTGCAGTCAGACCAGCTGCACCACTGCACGAGTCAGATCCAAGCTGCTGCAGTCAGATCCAGCTGCTGCAGTCAGACCACTGCTGCAGTCAGACCAAGCTGCTACTGCAGTCAGACCAGCTGCTACCCCAGTCAGCACCGTCTGCAGTCAGACCAGCTGCTACCCGCAGTCAGATCAGCTGCTGCTACTACAGTCAGTGACCAGCTGCTGCAGTCAGACCAGCTGCTCTGCGTCAGACCAGCTGCTAGTCAGACGGCTGCTGCAGTCCGACCAGCTGCTACTGACAGTCCAGACCAGCTGCTACGCAGTCAGTCCGATCAGCTGCTCACGACCAGTCAGATCCAGCTGCTGCCACAGTCAGATCCACTGCTACCCGTAGACCACTGCTACAGTCAGACCAGCTGCTACAGTCAGATCAGCCCTGCGTGCCACGAGTCAGACAGCTGCTACAGGTCAGATCAAGCTGCTGCACTGCAGTCAGACCAGCTGCTACAGTCAAACCAGCTGCTACTACAGTCAGATCAACTGCTACCACAGTCAGATCAACTGCTACCACAGTCAGACCAACTGCTACCCCAGTCAGATCAACTGCTACCACAGTCAGACCAACTGCTACCACAGTCAGACCAACTGCTACTACAGTCAGACCAACTGCTACCCCAGTCAGATCAACTGCTACCACAGTCAGACCAACTGCTACCACAGTCAGATCAACTGCTACCACAGTCAGACCAACTGCTACCACAGTCAGACCAACTGCTACTACAGTCAGACCAACTGCTACCCCAGTCAGATCAACTGCTACCACAGTCAGACCAACTGCTATCACAGTCAGACCAACTGCTACTACAGTCAGACCAACTGCTACCCCAGTCAGATCAACTGCTACCACAGTCAGACCAACTGCTACCACAGTCAGATCAACTGCTACCAAAGTCAGACCAACTGCTACTACAGTCAGACCAAACAGTCAGACCAACTGCTACCACAGTCGGACCAACTGCTACTACAGTCAGACCAACTGCTACTACAGTCAGACCAACTGCTACTACAGTCAGACCAACTGCTACTACAGTCAGATCAACTGCTACCACAGTCAGACCAACTGCTACTACAGTCAGACCAACTGCTACCCCAGTCAGACCAACTGCTACTACAGTCAGACCAACTGCTACTACAGTCAGACCAACTGCTACTACAGTCAGACCAACTGCTACCCCAGTCAGATCAACTGCTACCCCAGTCAGATCAACTGCTACTACAGTCAGACCAACTGCTACTACAGTCAGACCAACTGCTACTACAGTCAGACCAACTGCTACCCCAGTCAGATCAACTGCTACCCCAGTCAGATCAACTGCTACTACAGTCAGACCAACTGCTACTACAGTCAGACCAACTGCTACTACAGTCAGACCAACTGCTACCCCAGTCAGATCAACTGCTACCACAGTCAAACCAGCTGCTACTACAGTCAGATCAACTGCTACCACAGTCAGATCAACTGCTACCACAGTCAGACCAACTGCTACCACAGTCAGACCAACTGCTACCACAGTCAGACCAACTGCTACCACAGTCAGACCAACTGCTACTACAGTCAGACCAACCGCTACCCCAGTCAGATCAACTGCTACCACAGTCAGATCAACTGCTATCACAGTCAGACCAACTGCTACTACAGTCAGACCAACTGCTACTACAGTCAGACCAACTGCTACCACAGTCAGACCAACTGCTACCACAGTCAGACCAACTGCTACTACAGTCAGACCAACCGCTACCCCAGTCAGATCAACTGCTACCCCAGTCAGATCAACTGCTACTACAGTCAGACCAACTGCTACCACAGTCAGACCAACTGCTACCACAGTCAGACCAACTGCTACTACAGTCAGACCAACTGCTACCTCAGTCAGATCAACTGCTACCACAGTCAGACCAACTGCTACCACAGTCAGACCAACTGCTACTACAGTCAGACCAACTGCTACCCCAGTCAGATCAACTGCTACCACAGTCAGACCAACTGCTACCACAGTCAGATCAACTGCTACCACAGTCAGACCAACTGCTACCACAGTCAGACCAACTGCTACTACAGTCAGACCAACTGCTACCCCAGTCAGATCAACTGCTACCACAGTCAGACAAACTGCTATCACAGTCAGACCAACTGCTACTACAGTCAGACCAACTGCTACCCCAGTCAGATCAACTGCTACCACAGTCAGACCAACTGCTACCACAGTCAGACCAACTGCTACCACAGTCAGACCAACTGCTACTACAGTCAGACCAACTGCTACCCCAGTCAGATCAACTGCTACCACAGTCAAACCAACTGCTACCACAGTCAGACCAACTGCTACCACAGTCAGACCAACTGCTACTACAGTCAGACCAACTGCTACCCCAGTCAGATCAACTGCTACCACAGTCAGACCAACTGCTACCACAGTCAGATCAACTGCTACCAAAGTCAGACCAACTGCTACCACAGTCAGACCAACTGCTACCACAGTCAGACCAACTGCTACCACAGTCAGACCAACTGCTACTACAGTCAGACCAACTGCTACCACAGTCAGATCAACTGCTACCACAGTCAAACCAACTGCTACCACAGTCAGACCAACTGCTACCACAGTCAGACCAACTGCTACTACAGTCAGACCAACTGCTACCCCAGTCAGATCAACTGCTACCACAGTCAGACCAACTGCTACCACAGTCAGATCAACTGCTACCAAAGTCAGACCAACTGCTACCACAGTCAGACCAACTGCTACCACAGTCAGACCAACTGCTACCACAGTCAGACCAACTGCTACTACAGTCAGACCAACTGCTACTACAGTCAGACCAACTGCTACTACAGTCAGACCAACTGCTACTACAGTCAGATCAACTGCTACTACAGTCAGACCAACTGCTACTACAGTCAGACCAACTGCTACTACAGTCAGACCAACTGCTACTACAGTCAGACCAACTGCTACTACAGTCAGACCAACTGCTACTACAGTCAGACCAACTGCTACCCCAGTCAGATCAACTGCTACCCCAGTCAGATCAACTGCTACTACAGTCAGACCAACTGCTACTACAGTCAGACCAACTGCTACTACAGTCAGACCAACTGCTACCCCAGTCAGATCAACTGCTACCCCAGTCAGATCAACTGCTACTATAGTCAGACCAACTGCTACTACAGTCAGACCAACTGCTACTACAGTCAGACCAACTGCTACCCCAGTCAGATCAACTGCTACCACAGTCAAACCAGCTGCTACTACAGTCAGATCAACTGCTACCACAGTCAGATCAACTGCTACCACAGTCAGACCAACTGCTACCACAGTCAGACCAACTGCTACCACAGTCAGACCAACTGCTACCACAGTCAGACCAACTGCTACTACAGTCAGACCAACCGCTACCCCAGTCAGATCAACTGCTACCACAGTCAGATCAACTGCTATCACAGTCAGACCAACTGCTACTACAGTCAGACCAACTGCTACTACAGTCAGACCAACTGCTACCACAGTCAGACCAACTGCTACCACAGTCAGACCAACTGCTACTACAGTCAGACCAACCGCTACCCCAGTCAGATCAACTGCTACCCCAGTCAGATCAACTGCTACTACAGTCAGACCAACTGCTACCACAGTCAGACCAACTGCTACCACAGTCAGACCAACTGCTACTACAGTCAGACCAACTGCTACCCCAGTCAGATCAACTGCTACCACAGTCAGACCAACTGCTACCACAGTCAGACCAACTGCTTCAACAGTCAGACTAACTGCTACCCCAGTCAGATCAACTGCTACCACAGTCAGACCAACTGCTACCACAGTCAGATCAACTGCTACCACAGTCAGACCAACTGCTACCACAGTCAGACCAACTGCTACTACAGTCAGACCAACTGCTACCCCAGTCAGATCAACTGCTACCACAGTCAGACCAACTGCTATCACAGTCAGACCAACTGCTACTACAGTCAGACCAACTGCTACCCCAGTCAGATCAACTGCTACCACAGTCAGACCAACTGCTACCACAGTCAGACCAACTGCTACTACAGTCAGACCAACTGCTACCCCAGTCAGATCAACTGCTACCACAGTCAAACCAACTGCTACCACAGTCAGACCAACTGCTACCACAGTCAGACCAACTGCTACTACAGTCAGACCAACTGCTACCCCAGTCAGATCAACTGCTACCACAGTCAGACCAACTGCTACCACAGTCAGATCAACTGCTACCAAAGTCAGACCAACTGCTACCACAGTCAGACCAACTGCTACCACAGTCAGACCAACTGCTACCACAGTCAGACCAACTGCTACTACAGTCAGACCAACTGCTACCACAGTCAGACCAGCTGCTACCACAGTCAGACCAACTGCTACCACAGACAGCCCAACTGTCACCACAGTCAGAGCAGCTACTACCACAGTCAGACCAGCTGCTACACAGTCAGATCAACTACTACCACAGTCAGACCAGCTGCTACCACAGTCAGACCAGCTGTTACACAGTCAGATCAACTACTACCACAGTCAGACCAGCTGCTAGCCCAGTCAAACCCAACTGCTACCACAGTCAGACCAGCTACTACCACAGCCAGACCAGCTGCTACACAGTCAGATCAACTACTACCACAGTCAGACCAGCTGCCACCACAGTCAGATCAACTGTTACGACAGTAAAACCAACTGCTACCACAGTCAGACCAACTGCAACCACAGCCAGATCTACTGCTACCACAGTTAGACCAACTGCTACCACAGTCAGACCAACTGCTACCACAGTCAGACCAAATGCTACCACAGTCAGACCAGCTGTTACCACAGTCAGACCAACTGCTACAACAGACAGCCCAACTGTCACCACAGTCAGAGCAGCTACTACCACAGTCAGACCAGCTGTTACACAGTCAGATCAACTACTACCACAGTCAGACCAGCTGCTTCCAGAGTCAGACCACCTGCTACCACAGTCAGACGAACTGCTACCACAGTCAGACCAGCTGCTACGATAGTCAGACCAGCTGCTACCACAGTCAGACCAATTGCTACCACAGTCAGACCAGCTGCTACCACCGTCAGTTCAATTGCTACCCCAGTCATACCTGCTTCTTCCCCAATCAGACCAGCTGCTACCCAAGCCAGACCAACTTCTGTCCCAGTCAAACCTGCTGCTACCCCAGCTAGATGAGCTGCTGCCCCAGTCAGACCAGCTGCTACCCTAGTCCAGTGCTACCCCAGTCAGACCTGCTTCTACACCGGTCAGACCTGCTGCTGCCCCAGCCAGATCAGCTGCTACCCCATTCAGACCAGTGCTACCCTAGTCAGGCATGCTTCTTCCTAAGTCAGACCAGGTGCTACTCCAGCCAGACCAGCTGCTACCCCATTCAGACCAGTGCTACCCTAGTCAGACATGCTTCTTCCTAAGTCAGACCAGGTGCTACGGCAGTCAGACCAGCTGCTGCCCCAGCCAGACCAGCTGCTACCCCAGCCAGACCAGCTGCTACCTCACTTAGACCAGCTGCTACCTCACTTAGACCAGCTGCTACCCATTAGCATGCATGCCTCTATGTCAATTAAACCTCCTGCTACCCCTGACCTAACCTCACCACAGAAAACAATTGATCTACCGCCAAATTGATTTAAAATATTAGACAGTCACTCGAGTTGAAAACTGAAAAAGTTAGGCCTCTAATTACCTCCGAGTCATCAGGTATTTCTGGCATGTTATTGAGGCCATTCAACTCCCATTAACATTAAAAAACTTTTTTTAAATTGGTTACCCCGACACTAGTGTCTGGGGCCAGGACGTTGTTGTTTGGTCGATGGGTTTAAAGCCTATCTAATACACGAGGGTTGTTAATGCTGCGTGTCACCTGTTCACCACCAGTCCAGAGTACTTTAATACCTAAAATAGGGATTAAACTGTCAGTGTGTGTATGTTGAGATATACACCTCTTGGTGTATATACACTGAGACACATACATCTCGGTGTATATGTTCTGCTTTTGGACGGCCAGTTCTATAATCTAGCTCATTCATGAACCTTGTCGCTTTGTCAAAGTTGATTTCGATAGCAAAATCTATACTCTGTAAGCTTCGCTACGTATTAGTGTTACAAACTTTCTAAAATATATACATGAAAAACAAAATACGACGTATAGATTAAGTTAGGTAATGTTGATCAGGAAACAGGACCAGCGTTTCCTAACATAGGTATCAGTCATATGATAACCCCACAGTTAGGGATTTTGATTGTTTGACGGAGACCTTCCACTGGCTTACCGGTCCACTCCTTTAAAAATTATAATTATAAACATTTTACGATTTAAATGCGATTTACTTATATTAGAGGAAAAATTTTACTTGATATTACAACTAACATCTATTTATGTAAAATCCTTAGTATATTTAAAATAATTTATTATTGTCCTTGTTAATAATTAATTCCAGAATTACTTTTTAGTTTTATTCTTAATTTTGTACATGATTACTTTATCTATTGTTTCCTCGCGATGGTTAGGGTTCTATTTTCAGTCTAACACAGTCTGCTTGTGCTATACTGGTAGAAATAAATATTATTATTATTATTATTATTATTATTATTATTATTATTATTATTATTATTATTATTATTATTATTAATATTATTATTATTATTAATATTATTATTATTATTAATATTATTATTATTATTATTATTATTATTATTATTATTATTATTATTATTATAAGGCTACATTACCTCCTCTGCATCACCAGTCAGGTATATTTTAGACGCTAAAACAGGATTTACTGTACACTTTCAGCGCTTATTCACTGAGGATAACACCTGTCCGGCAACATATGTACTGAGGATAACACCTGTCCGGCAACATATACACTGATGACAACACATGTCTGGCAACATATACACTGATGACAACACCTGTCTGGCAACATATACACTGATGACAACACATGTCTGGCAACATATACACTGATGACAACACCTGTCTGGCAACATATACACTGAGGATAACACCTGTCTGGCAACATATACACTGAGGATAACACATGTCTGGCAACATATACACTGAGGATAACACATGTCTGGCAACATATACACTGAGGATAACACCTGTCTGGCAACATATACACTGAGGATAACACATGTCTGGCAACATATACACTGAGGATAACACCTGTCTGGTAACATATACACTGAGGATAACACATGTCTGGCAACATATACACTGAGGATAACACATGTCTGGCAACATATACACTGAGGATAACACATGTCTGGCAACATATACACTGAGTATAACACATGTCTGGCAACATATACACTGAGTATAACACATGTCTGGCAACATATACACTGAGTATAACACATGTCTGGCAACATATACACTGAGTATAACACATGTCTGGCAACATATACACTGAGTATAACACATGTCTGGCAACATATACACTGAGGATAACACCTGTCTGGCAACATATACACTGAGGATAACACCTGTCTGGCAACATATACACTGAGTATAACACCTGTCTGGCAACATATACACTGAGTATAACACATGTCTGGCAACATATACACTGAGTATAACACATGTCTGGCAACATATACACTGAGTATAACACCTGTCTGGCAACATATACACTGAGTATAACACATGTCTGGCAACATATACACTGAGTATAACACATGTCTGGCAACATATACACTGAGTATAACACATGCCTGGCAACATATACACTGAGTATAACACATGTCTGGCAACATATACACTGAGTATAACACATGTCTGGCAACATATACACTGAGTATAACACATGTCTGGCAACATATACACTGAGTATAACACCTGTCTGGCAACACATACACTGAGGATAACACCTGTCTGGCAACATATACACTGAGTATAACACATGTCTGGCAACATATACATTGAGTATAACACCTGTCTGGCAACATATACACTGAGTATAACACATGTCTGGCAACATATACACTGAGTATAACACATGTCTGGCAACATATACACTGAGTATAACACATGTCTGGCAACATATACACTGAGTATAACACATGTCTGGCAACATATACACTGAGTATAACACATGTCTGGCAACATGCACTCTATTGGTATCAGTGGACTTACCTCTGGAGAAATACTTCCCTCAGATTATGTATCTATTACAGCATAGACATAAATACGCTGTTAAGTATTCAGAGAAGGATCACGAAGTTTGTTACTTGTATTAGAAGCCTTTCGTACGAAGACAGACTGAAGATATTAAAGCTGTACTCTTCGGAAAGGCGTAGATTTATGGGAGACATGATTGAAGTGTACAAATAGAAAACGGGAATAAATAAAGAGGATATAAATAACGTGTTGAAAATATCTAACCAAACAAGGACTCGGAGTAATGGGTTCATGTTAGAGTAATTTAGATTTGGAAGAGATACGAGGAAATGTTGGTTTGGCAATACAGTTGTAGGTGAGTGGAACAAACTCCCAGGTAGCAACATTCAGGCAAGAACTTTGGGTAGCTCTGAATATGGGCTGGAAGGGTACATGAGAAGATGGTTTGAGTGGGTGTGAACTTGACCTGCCTTCTGTGGTGTTCCGTCGTTCTTATAATATATACAGTACCGGATTTAGATGAAGAGAGACCCAGTGTTATCCCACTTGTGAGGCCCCTCACACTCCATCATCCTCACTACTAGAGGAAGATGGAAGTGTTTTACACAAAATCCAGTAGAGCAGAGGATGATGATTGGTGCTAGAAATTCCGCAATTCACAATTCCTCCTCGAAAGGACATAAGATGTTATTGTTAAACATTGTAGTGATTGAAAAGAAGCATAAATGTTAAAATTAACATTGAAAAACTTTTGCAATAACCGAAATTTGTTAACATTTTTGTGAAATAAGTAGGAATGTTTAGTGAACATTAAAATGGTATAATATACCGACAGGTTGTTAGGTAAGACACATATGCAACAGTTAGGTATCTTTATTTCGAAACGTTTCGCCTACACAGTAGGCTTCTTCAGTCGAGTACAGAAAAGTTGATAGAAGCAGAAGATACTTGAAGACGATGTAATCAGTCCATCACCATTGAAGTTTTGAGGTGGTCAGTCCCTCAGTCTGGAGAAGAGTATTGTTCCATAGTTTGAAACAATATGGAGTTGAAGTGACAGGATGGAGCCTTATATACCTCCAGGAGGTGAGATGTAGGCCACTAGTAGAGGTAAGAATGTTGTCGTTGGGAGGTCAGGTCCCTCTCAGATTCAGCCATTCTGAGAAGTAGCCATTGGACTACTTCTACTAGTGAGAATGGTTGAATCTGAGAGGGACCTGACCTCCCAACAACAACATTCTTACCTCTACTAGTGGCCTACATCTCACCTCCTGGCGCTATATAAGGCTCCATCCTGTCACTTCAACTCCATATTGTTTCAAACTATGGAACAATACTCTTCTCCAGACTGAGGGACTGACCACCTCAAAACTTCAATGGTGATGGACTGATTACATCGTCTTCAAGTATCTTCTGCTTCTATCAACTTTTCTGTACTCGACTGAAGAAGCCTACTGTGTAGGCGAAACGTTTCGAAATAAAGATACCTAACTGTTGCATGTGTGTCTTACCTAACACACAGGAATGTTTAGGAAAATAAAATTACAAGTTTATTGTTATATTCTTTAAATTACATATATTATTTTAAAATACATATTAAGAAATAAAGGAACTATAATCAAATGTATTACGACTAAAAAAGTTTTTTTTTAACCTTTCTTACAGCAAAATCCTCCACAAGTTCATCAAAATTTGTTTGTTTAAGTTTGTCACTGTCAATGCACAGAATGTTCAGTGTGGACGACCTCTCTTGAGACATTATGGCCCTTAATTCATTCTTAATTCTTTTGAGGCTTGAAAAAGACCTCTCTCCCGAGCTAAGAAATAGCCGCAGGATTGCTTCCACATTAGGGAACGCCATCTGAAGGCCTCAGTAACTTTCCAAAATAGCTTCTGTGGCTTTTGCATGTGCCTCCCACAGAAATCAGTGCTAGCGTCGAGTTATTATTCCGAAATGGAGTGCAAGGAACATTACTGAAGGCTTGTTTAGAGACTACAGTACGTTATGACAGCATGTGTAAGAAAGGCCTATGACAGTGTCGAAAATATTATACACCTTGGTCGTACGCCCCATAGATTTTGAGGACTCTGTGCTTCAGCCTGCCTAGCCTATAGGTAAATCCAATAAGAAATATATACATCCATCAGGGAATAACATATTTGAAGTTTCCCATCCAATACACTATGCCACACCCACCCATTCCTGTAGGCAACGTCATGGTGCTGCACCGACAGTGTGTTACCACCCCATGCCCCCAAAATTTCAATCACTGGAAAATTAAAAGCGACTTAGTGAATTTTCCATGCCAGTTTGAGATACCAAAAATCACTTCTCATCGCTCACTGGTCTGAAATTATCCCGTAGAGGATGTGAAAACCAGGGTGACACCTTGAGGCGCTATACTCATTATCTGCTTCACCACTGCCACCCCATACACACTGTATACCATACACTGCCTCCCCATACACTGCCTCCCCATACACCCTGCCTCCCCATACATCCTGCCTCCACATACACCCTACCTCCACATACACCCTGCTACCCTATACACACTGCCTCCCATACACTGCCTCCCCATACACTGCCACCCCATACACCCTGCCTCCCCATACATCATGCCTCCACATGCACCCTACCTCCACATACACCCTACCTCCACATACACCCTGCTACCCTATACACACTGCCTTCCGTACACTGCCTCACCATACACCCTACCTCCCCATACACCCTGCCTCCCCAGACACCCTGCCTCCCCATACACACTGCTTCCCCATAAACCCTGCATCCACAGACACCCTGCATCCACATACGCCCTGCAAGACTATACACACTGCCTCCCATACACTGCCTCCCCATACACCCTGCCTCCCCAAACACACTGTCTCTCCATACACCCTGTCTCCACATACACCCTGTCTCCACATACACCCTGCCTCCACATACACACTGCCACCCCATACACCCTGCCTCCCCATACATCATGCCTCCACATGCACCCTACCTCCACATACACCCTACCTCCACATACACCCTGCTACCCTATACACACTGCCTTCCGTACACTGCCTCACCATACACCCTGCCTCCCCATACACACTGCTTCCCCATAAACCCTGCATCCACAGACACCCTTCCTCCACATACGCCCTGCCAAACTATACACACTGCCTCCCATACACTGCCTCCCCATACACCCTGCCTCCCCAAACACACTGTCTCTCCATACACCCTGTCTCCACATACACCCTGTCTCCACATACACCCTGCCTCCACAGACACACTGCCTCCACATACACACTGTCTCCACATACACACTGCCGCCACATACACACTGCCTCCACATACACCCTGCCTCCACATTCATCCTGCCTCCACATACACACTGCCTCCACATAAACCCTGCCTCCACATACACACTGCCTCCACATATATCCTGCCTCCACATACACACTGCCGCCACATGAACACTGTCTTACATACACACTGCCTTCACATACACATTGCCGCCACATGAACACTGCCTCCACATTCACCCTGCTTCCACATACACTCTGCCTCCACATACACACTGCCGCCACATACACACTGCCTCCACATACACCCTGCCTCCACATACACACTGCCGCCACATGAACACTGTCTCACATACACACTGCCTCCACATACACACTGCCGCCACATGAACACTGCCTCCATATACACACTGCCTCCCCATACGCACTGCCTCCACATACACACTGCCTCCACATACACCCTGCCTCCACATTCACCCTGCCTCCACATACACACTGTCTCCACATACACCCTGCCTCCACATACACACTGCCTCCACATACATCCTGCCTCGACGTACACACTGTCTCACATACAACACACTGCCTCCACATACACACTGCCGCCACATGCACACTGTCTCCACATATACACTGCCTCCACATACACACTGCCTCTACATACACACTACCGCCACATGCACACTGTCCCCACGTACACACAGCCTCCACATATACACTACCGCCACATGCACACTGCCTCCACATACACACTGCCGCCACATACACGCTGCCTCCACATACACCCTGGCTCCACATTCATCCTGCCTCCACATTCACCCTGCCTCCACATACACACTGCCTCTACATACACCCTGCCTCCACATACACACTGCCTCCACATACACACTGCCTCCACATACATCCTGCCTCCACATACACACTGCCGCCACATGAACACTGTCTCACATACACACTGCCTCCACATACACACTGCCGCCACATGAACACTACCTCCACATACACACTGCCTCCACATACACACTGCCTCCACATACAATCTGCCTCCACATTCACCCTGCCTCCACATACACACTGCCTCCACATACACCCTGCCTCCACATTCACCCTGCCTTCACATACACACTGCCTCCACATACACCCTGCCTCCACATACACACTGCCGCAACATGAACACTGTCTCACATACACACTACCTCCACACACACACTGCCGCCACATGAACACTACCTCCACATACACACTGCCTCCACATACACACTGTCTCCACATACACCCTGCCTCCACATTCACCCTGCCTCCACATACACACTGCCTCCACATACACCCTGCCTCCACATACACACTGCCGCCACATGAACACTGTCTCACATACACACTGCCTCCACATACACACTGCCGCCACATGCACACTGTCTCCACATACACACTGCCTCCACATACACACTGTCTCCACATACACACTGCCGCCACATACACACTGCCTCCACATACACCCTGCCTCCACATTCATCCTGCCTCCACATACACACTGCGTCCACATAAACCCTGCCTCCACATACACACTGCCGCCACATGAACACTGTCTTACATACACACTGCCTTCACATACACATTGCCGCCACATGAACACTGCCACCATATACACACTGCCTCCACATTCACCCTGCCTCCACATACACACTGCCTCCACATACACCCTGCCTCCACATACACACTGCCGCCACATGAACACTGTCTCACATACACACTGCCTCCACATACACACTGCCGCCACATGCACACTGTCTCCACATACACACTGCCTCCACATACACACTGTCTCCACATACACACTGCCGCCACATACACACTGCCTCCACATACACCCTGCCTCCACATTCATCCAGCCTCCACATACACACTGCGTCCACATAAACCCTGCCTCCACATACACACTGCCGCCACATGAACACTGTCTTACATACACACTGCCTTCACATACACATTGCCGCCACATGAACACTGCCACCATATACACACTGCCTCCACATACACACTGCCTCCACATACACACTGCCTCCACATACACACTGCCGCCACATACACACTGCCTCCACATACACCCTGCCTCCACATTCACCCTGCCTCCACATACACTCTGCCTCCACATACACACTGCCGCCACATACACACTGCCTCCACATACACACTGCCGCCACATGAACACTGCCTCCACATACACACTGCCTCCCCATACACACTGCCTCCACATACACACTACCTCCACATACACCCTGCCTCCACATTCACTCTGCCTCCACATACACACTGTCTCCACATACACCCTGCCTCCACATACACACTGCCTCCACATACATCCTGCCTCGACATATACACTGTCTCACATACAACACACTGCCTCCACATACACACTGCCGCCACATGCACACTGTCTCCACATATACACTGCCTCCACATACACACTGCCTCTACATACACACTACCGCCACATGCACACTGTCCCCAAGTACACACAGCCTCCACATATACACTACCGCCACATGCACACTGCCTCCACATACACACTGCCTCCACATACTCACTGCCTCCGCATACACACTGCCTCCACATACACACTGCCGCCACATACACACTGCCTCCACATACACCCTGCCTCCACATACACCCTGCCTCCACATTCACCCTGCCTCTACATTCACCCTGCCTCCACATACACAACGCCTCCACATGCACACTGTCTCCACATACACACTGCCTCCACATACACACTGCCTCCACATACACCCTGCCTCCACATTCACCCTGCCTCCACATACACACTGCCTCTACATACACCCTGCCTCCACATACACACTGCCTCCACATACACACTGCCTCCACATACACCCTGCCTCCACATACGCACTGCCCCCACATACATCCTGCCTCGACATACACACTGTCTCACATACACACTGCCTCCACATACACACTGCCTCCACATACACACTGCCTCCACATACACCCTGCCTCCACATACACCCTGCCTCCACATTCACCCTGCCTCCACATACACACTGCCTCCACATACATCCTGCCTCGACATACACACTGTCTCACATACACACTGCCTCCAAATTCACCCTGCCTCCACATACACACTGCATCTACATACACCCTGCCTCCACATACACACTGCCTCCACATACACACTGCCTCCACACATATCCTGCCTCCACATACACACTGCCTCCACATACATCCTGCCTCGACATACACACTGTCTCACATACACACTGCCTCCACATACACCCTGCCTCCACATACACACTGCATCTACATACACCATGCCTCCACATGAACACTATCTCACATACACACTGCCTCCACATACACCCTGCCTCCACATTCGCCCTGCCTCCACATACACCCTGCCTCCACATACGCACTGCCTCCACATACATCCTGCCTCCACATACACACTGTCTCACATACACACTGCCTCCACATTCACACTGCCGCCACATGCACACTGTCTCCACATACACACTGCCTCCACATACACACTGCCTCTACATACACACTACCGCCACATGCACACTGTCCCCACGTACATACAGCCTCCACATACACGCTGCCGCCACATGCACACTGTTTCCACATACACACTGCCTCCACATACACACTGCCTCCACATAGACACTGCCGCCACATGCACTCTACCTCTACTTACACCCTTCCTCCACATACACACTGCCTCCATATACACACTGCTTCCATATACACCCTGCCTCCACATACATCCTGCCCCCACATTCACAATGCCTCCACATACACTCTGCCTCCAATTACACCCTGCTTCCACATTCACACTGGCTCACATACACTCTGCCTCCACATTCACCCTACCTCCACATACACACTGCCTCCACATACACTCTGCCTCCACTTACACCCTGCTTTCACATACACACCGCCTCCACATTCACACTGGCTCCACATACACCCTGCCTCCAAATTCACACTGCCTCCACATACACTCTGCCTCCACTTACACCCTGCTTCCACATTCACACTGGCTCCAAATACACCCTGCCTCCACATACACCCTACCTCCACATACACACTGCCTCCACATACACTCTGCCTCCACTTACACACTGCCTCCACATACACCCTGCATCCACATTCACCCTGCCTCCACATACACACTGCCTCCACATACACCCTGCATCCACATACACACTGCCGCCACATGCACACTGTCTCCACATACACACTGCCTCCACATACACACTGCCACCACATGCACACTGTCTCCACATACACACTGCCTCCACATACACACTGCCGCCACATGCACACTGTCTCCACATACACACTGCCTCCACATACACACTGCCTCTACATACACACTACCGCCACATGCACACTGTCCCCACGTACACACAGCCTCCACATACACACTGCCGCCACATGCACACTGTCTCCACATACACACTGCCTCCACATACACACTGCCTCCACATACACACTGCCTCCACATACACACTGCCGCCACATGCACTCTACTTCTACTTACGCCCTTCCTCCATATACTCACTGCCTCCACATATACACTGCCTCCACATACACACTGCCTCCACATACACTGTCTTCACATACGCACTGCCTCCACATACACACTGCCTCCATATACACCCTGCCTCCACATACATCCTGCCCCCACATTCACAATGCCTCCACATACACTCTGCCTCCAATTACACCCTGCTTCCACATTCACACTGGCTCACATACACTCTGCCTCCACATACACCCTACCTCAACATACACACTGCCTCCACATACACTCTGCCTCCACTTACACTCTGCTTCCACATACACACTGCCTCCACATTCACACTGGCTCCACATACACCCTACCTCCAAATTCACACTGCCTCCACATACACTCTGCCTCCACTTACACCCTGCTTCCACATTCACACTGGCTCCAAATACACCCTGCCTCCACATACACACTACCTCCACATACACACTGCCTCCACATACACTCTGCCTCCACTTACACCCTGCTTCCACATACACACTGCCTCCACATACACCCTGTCTCCACATACACCCTGTTTCCACATTCACACTGCCTCCACATACACTGCCTCCACATACACCCTACCTCCACTTACACTCACGCCTCATATCACCCAGCAAGAGTGTGTTGTCTCACTCGAACTAGACAAGCAGTGCCAAGTACCCACGATGCTTCTAGCCAGGAACGATATTACGACACATGGGCATGGAGTGCCTGCAAAGACTACAATAAGTTATATACCCTCAACCTCCACAAGTGGCCGCGGTTGTGCATACAAGAACGATTCTCTCAACTTTGAATGTTCTTGGAAACCTTCCATCCATGACTAATGAAGCCAACAAGGACTGATTTAACGTTATGGAAAATGATTTTAACATTTGATTTGTGAGTGAACTCGTGTTATAAATAAATTTATGTGCAATAAAACATATAATTATTATTTTTTGTTAATAATTTTAATTTTCTTTGAAATCATACAGCGGAATTTTTTTTTTATCGTATCAAAATTTGTTTAAACGGTGTCACACATTCCCTAAGAAAGGTGGCATCATCCTCTCAAGCTGCTTCCAAACTGATTAACCTCAAAGTTAATGATGTCCCATCAACCTCCGGATCATGGGACAACTTCTTGTGGGTTGTTATTGCTTGTCTCCACGTCCCACTCAGGACACACACCTCACTCAGAATATGGGGTGACAGAGGCGATACGAGATGTTACCCAGAAACGATAACCTCGTCGGTTTGCCCTCTCTAGCATCCTCTCTAGTACGAGAGAATCATCCTGCATGAAAACACAATTAACGCATGAAATCTGAAGCCTCAGATATGATGTAGGGAAGAGGAGGTCAGATCTATGTTCCCTGGATCATGAGCCCCTCACCGTGACATTGGCTCATACTTTTGTTTCCACCTTCTTTTGTGGAAGTCAGTGTTGTTTCTCTACCTCATTCTTTCTTCTTAATCAAGACTATGTTCGTTAACCATACCCCAGAGCCAATAATGTTTTATATATATATATATATATATATATAAGAAAAGGCATGGTGCTGGTGATGGTGGTGGTGATGGTAATGGTAGTGTTGGTGGTGATGGTGAAAGTGGTGGTGGTGATGGGATGGTAGTGGTGGTAATGGTAGGTGTGGTGATGGGTGTGGGCATTTGTGGTGATGGTTGTGGATGCGGTGATGGGTGTGACTGTAGTAAAGATTGTGGGTGTGGTGATGGGTGTGGGCGCGGTGATAGGTGCGGGCGCTGTGATGGAAGTGGGCGTTCTTATGGGTATAGGAATGGTCATGAGTATATGTGTGGTGATGCTGTGAGCGTTATGATGGGTGTTGGTATGATAATGGGTGTGAGCGTGAGGATGGGTATCGACGTGGTGATAGATGTGGGAGTGATGGGTGTAGTGATGGGTGTAGTGATGGGTGTAGTGATGGGTGTGGGTATGGGCATAGTGATAGGTGTGAGCGTGGTGATGGGTATTGGCGTGGTGATGGGCGTAGGCGTGGTAATGAGTAAGGGTGTGATGGGTGTGGGTGTGGTGATGGTGATGGGCGTGGGCATGTTGATGGGTGTGATGATTGGCGTGGTAACAGGTGTATGCGTGGTGATGGATGTAGACGTGGTGATGTACGTGGGCGTGGTGATGGATGTAGGTGTGGTGATTGGTGTGGGCGTGATGGGTGTATGCGTGGTGATAGGTGAAGGTGTGGTGATGGGTGTGAACGTGGTGATGGGTCTGGGCGTGGTGATAGGTGTGGTCGTAGTGATGGGCTTGGTAATGGATGTGGGCGTGGTGATGGATGTGGGCTTAGTGATGAATGTGGGCGTGGTAATGAGTGTGGGCATAGTGGTGGATGTGGGCATAGTAGTGAGTATGGGCGCGGTGCTGGTATGGGGGTGACAAATGTGAACGTGGTAATGGGTGTGGGTATGGTGATGGGTGTAGTCATGAGGGGCATGGACGTGGTAATGGATGTGGGCGTGGTGATGGATGTGGGCATGATGGGTGTGGGCGTGGTAATGGATGTGGGCGTAGTGATGGGTGTGGGCGTGAGCATGGTGATGGGCGTGTGTTATAAACACAGGCTCTGGTCTCCTCAACACAACATCACCCTCACAACACACTAGTGTTTGACCTACCCTTATAACCCTCACAACAACAACACCACCATCAAACATAACTACACAAGAGGCAAACAAGGTATTTAAAGTTATTATGGATCCATTACACTGTGAAAATGCTTGAAATAAGAGGTGTATAACCTCCCTCCACAAGAGTCAGTCTGGCACTGACTTGCGGTGCCACGGTCGACCCTCCCAGTAGTACCAACAGTTGCCAGCTGCTGCCTAATTCTTCTTCTTCATTTATATTTATTTTTTTCTAATACAGCTTTTTAACAAATGTAAATTTATTAAAGAAAGTGGACTATTTTAGTCAATTTTTTTTGTTCTCAATTTATTATTAACATAAATTTACTCACAAACTTAAATTTAAAAATAACTTGCCGTATGCGATGTATTTTCATAGATACGGTAACATCGACACCATGCCTAATCCTTCTAGGGTAGGGTAGGTGCCTGAGCCCGAGCCTTTAGCTCATAAGACTGTCATTCCCATTGCCCCCTTGCGGCGGGGATGGCAGACCAGAGAGGCCTAGCTTGTGGCTAGGCCTGGGGACAGTTGGTCCCAAAGATGAGGAGGTACTTGTGCCTCCTCCCATGGGAGACTTAGGTCTCAGACACTCCCTAAAGAGGGAGCCAAGGCCGGGCCACCACTTGGACAAGGCCCGGGCCGGGAGAATACCGGCTAATCTTTAACTAACTAACTAACGATACGGTAACTATTTTCTCTCTCTCTCTCTCTCGCTCTCTCTCTCTCTCTCTCTCTCTCTCTCTCTCTCTCTCTCTCTCTCTCTCTCTCTCTCTCGCTCTCTCGCTCTCTCGCTCTCTCGCTCTGTTTCTCTCTCTCTCTCTCCTCTCACCTTTGATCTGTATTTAGCCACAAGGTGGTGAGAGCACCGAGGCACACTACAAAAATTACTCCTCGTCACTATTTTTGGCATCCACGACGTGAAGGAAAGGGAAAATGAGAGAGAGAGAGAGACTACTCTCTGTCACATATTTTTGGACTGGGAAGAGTATCATAGACTGGGATATTTCTTATTATGGATTAGCAGAGGAAAAAAAAAATTATTTAAGACCGACAGTTATAGAAACATAAACACATATGCAGTTTAATGTGATCCTTTATTGACAACGTTTCGCCCACACAGTGGGCTTTTTCAAGTCACACACAGATCTACCTGGGGTGGAAGGTACGGGAGTATTTATAGTCATGTTCAGAATGTTGAGGTCAGGTGGAGAATGCTGCATCTGATGATCTACCGGGTGGGGTTATAGAGTCTTGGGTAGCTTGGCAGGGGTATTGGGCAAGTTGTGAGTAGACCTTCTGCAGTGTTCTGTTCTTATGTGGGATAACGATGAAGAAGTTTCTTGGCGAGTGGTTCAGCTATGTTATAGAAGCCGTTGTTCTGGTTGAAATTGTTGGTTATAGAGATAAGCGATGATTCCAGGATTCTTCGGTATTGAGTGTTGTCTTCTGTGGCGATAAGTCTTGAGTTTCTGTAGTTAATTAAATGGTTGTGTGAATTGCGATGTTGTACACAGGCATTCCTTGTATTGTCAGTCCTGCTTGCATATTGGTGTTCTGAAATACGTGTTTGAAGGCCTCTTGATGTTTCGCCCACATATAATTTGTTGCAGTCATTACAAGGGATTATGTATACCCCTGCAGAGGATGGAAGCTCGTCCTGTCTACTACTGGTGATGTCCTTGATGGTCGTGGCTGTGGAGGTAGATACTTGGAATAAGGTATTGGAAAAGATGTTGGAAACATGTTTGGCAATGGAGTTGGTGGGGAGGACTATGTATCTCTTCTCGGCAGTGTCTTCTCTGGGTGCGTTGAAGATGTTTAATGCCCGCCGTCTGCAGTCTCTGATGAAGTGACGAGGACAGTGGAGTTTAGAAAATACTTGTTCAGTTATAGTGCATTCTTCCTCAAGGAACTCATTGCTGCAGATTCTGAGTGCACGCAGGAAGAAGCCTATAATTACACCATGTTTAGTTTTGGTGTCGTGGTGAGAGTAGAAGTGGAGAAGATCGTTTTGGTTGGTTGGTTTTCGATAGACTTTAAAACGAAGTTCATGGTCAGTTTTGCAGAGGAGAACATCAAGGAAAGGAAGAGTGTTGTCGACTTCTTCTTCAAGTGTGAACTGGATTGAGGGCTCGACCTGGTTGAGCTTGTCTTGGAGAGCTTGAACGTTGAAGCGCCTGGGAGTTATGAGGAGAATGTCGTCAAGATAACGGAGCCAGGTGACAGTCGAAGGAATAATGGTGGAGAAGGTATCAGCAGTTATCAGAAGTTATCAGCAGTTATCAGAAGCTATCAGCAGTTTTATCAGCAGTTATCAACAGTTATCAGTAGTTACGAGAAGTTATCAGCAGTTATCAACAGTTATCAGCAATTATCAAAAGTTAACCATTATCAGCAGTTACTATATATATATATATATATATATATATATATATATATATATATATATATATATATATATATATATATATATATATATATATATATATATATATATATATATATATATATATATATATGTATATATATATATATATATATATATATATATATATATATATATATATATATATATATATATATATATATATATATATATATATATATATATATATATATATATATATATATATATAATTGTTTTACATGATGGTGGGATTGCTGGTGTTTTTTTGTCTGTCTCATAAATATGCAAGATTACATGTATGTCTTGCTACTTCTACTTACACTCAGGTCACACTAGACATACATGTACACGTTTATTTATACACACTCATCTGAGTTTTCTTTGATTTTATCTTAATAGTTCTTGGTCTTATTATTTTTCCTTTTATATCCATGGGGAAGTGGAATAAGAATCTTTCCTCCGTATGACATGCGTGATGTAAAAGTCAACTAAAATGCCGGGAACAATGGGCTAGTAACCCCTTTTCCTGTAAAGATTACTAAAAAGAATAAGAAGAAGAAAATTGTCAAAGTTGGATGTCTGAATGTGCGTGGATGTTGTGCGAATGATAAGAAAGAGATGATTGTGGATGTTATGAATGAGAAGAAGCTGGATGTCCTGGCTTTAAGTGAAACAAAGCTGAAGGGGGTGGGAGAGTTTCAGTGGAGAGGAATAAATGGTCAGGGGTTTCAAATAGAGTTAGAGCTAAAGAGGGAGTAGCAATAATGTTGAAGGATAAGATATGGCAGAAAAAGAGGGACTATAAATGTATTAATTCAAGGATTATGTGGAGTAAAATAAAGGTTGGATGTGAAAAGTGGGTTATAGTAAGTGTATATGCACCTGGAGAAAAGAGAAGTGTAGAGGAGAGAGAGAGATTTTGGGAAATGTTGAGTGAATGCGTGGGGAGTTTTGAACCAAGTGTGAGAGTACTTGTGGTTGGGGATTTCAATGTTAAAGTGGGTAAAAATGTTGTGGAGGGAGTAGTAGGTAAATTTGGTGTGCCAGGGATAAATATAAATGGGGAGCCTTTAATTGAGCTATGTGTAGAAAGAGATTTGGTAATAAGTAATACATATTTTATGAAAAAGAGGATAAATAAATATACAAGGTATGATGTAGCACGTAATGACAGTAGTTTGTTAGATTATGTATTGGTGGATAAAAGGTTAATGTGTAGGCTCTAGGATGTACATGTTTATAGAGGGTCAACTGATATATCGAATCATTATTTAGTTGTAGCTACAGTTAGAGTAAGAGGTAGATGGGACAAAAGGAAAATGGCAACAACAAGCAAGAGGGAGGTGAAAGTGTATAAACTAAGGGAGGAGGAAGTTCGGGTGAGATATAAGCGACTATTGGCAGAAAGGTGGGCTGGTGCAAAGATGAGTAGTAGGGGGGTTGAAGAGGGTTGAATGAGTTTTAAAAATGCAGTATTAGAATGTAGGGCAGAAGTTTGTGGTTATAGGAGGGTGGGTGCAGGAGGAAAGAGGAGTAATTGGTGGAATGATGAAGTAAAGGGTGTGATAAAAGAGAAAAAGTTAGCTTATGAGAGGTTTTTACAAAGCAGACGTGTTATAAGAAGAGTAGAGTATATGGAGAGTAAAAGAAAGGTGAAGAGAGTGGCGAGAGAGTGCAAAAGGAGAGCAGATGATAGAGTGGGAGAGGCACTGTCAAGAAATTTTAATGAAAATAAGAAAAAAATTTTGAGTTAAACAAGTTAAGAAAGCCTAGGGAACAAATGGATTTGTCAGTTAAAAACAGAGTAGGGGAGTTAGTAGATGGGGAGAGGGAGGTTTTGGGTAGATGGCAAGAATATTTTGAGGAACTTTTAAATGTCGACGAAGAAAGGGAAGCGGTAATTTCATGCACTGGCCAGGGAGGTATACAATCTTTTAGGAGTAAGGAAGAGCAGAATGTAAGTGTGGGGGAGGTACGTGAGGCATTACGTAGAATGAATGGGGGTAAAGCAGCTGGAACTGATGGGATCATGACAGAAATGTTAAAAGGGGGGGGGATATAGTGTTGGAGTGGTTGGTATTTTTGTTTAATAAATGTATGAAAAAGGGGAAGGTACCTAGAGATTGGCAGAGAGCATGTATAGTCCCTTTATATAAAGGGAAGTGGGACAAAAGAGATTGTAAAAATTATAGAGAAATAAGTTTACTGAGTATACCAGGAAAAGTGTACGGTAGGGTTATAATTGAAAGAATTAGAGGTAAGACAGAATGTAGGATTTCGGATGAGCAAGGAGGTTTTAGAGTGGGTAGAGGATGTGTAGATCAAGTGTTTACATTGAAGCATATATGTGAACAGTATTTAGATAAAAGTAGGGAAGTTTTTATTGCATTTATGGATTTAGAAAAGGCATATGATAGAGTGGCTAGGGGAGAAATATGGCAGATGTTGCAAGTATATGGAATAGGTGGTAAGTTATTAAATGCTGTAAAGAGTTTTTATAAGGATAGTGAGGCTCAGATTAGGGTGTGTAGAAGAGAGGGAGACTATTACTCGGTAAAGGTAGGTCTTAGACAGGGATGTGTAATGTCACCATGGTAGTTTAATATATTTATAGATGGGGTTGTAAAAGAAGTAAATGCTAGGGTGTTCGGGAGATGGGTGGGATTAAATTATGGGGAATCAAATACAAAATGGGAATTGACACAGTTGCTTTTTGCTGATGATACTGTGCTCATGGGAGATTCTAAAGAAAAATTACATAGGTTAGTGGGCGAGTTTGGGAGTGTGTGTAAAGGTAGAAAGTTGAAAGTGAACATAGAAAAGAGTAAGGTGATGAGGGTATCAAATGATTTAGATAAAGAAAAATTGGATATCAAATTGGGGAGGAGGAGTATGGAAGAAGTGAATGTTTTCAGATATTTGGGAGTTGATGTGTCGGCGGATGGATTTATGAATTGATGAGGGAAAAAAGGTGAGTGGTGCGTTGAGGTATATGTGGAGACAAAAAAGTTATCTATGGAGGCAAAGAAGGGAATGTATGAAAGTATAGTAGTACCAACACTCTTATATGGGTGTGAAGCTTGGGTGGTAAATGCAGCAGCGAGGAGGCGGTTGGAGGCAGTGGAGATGTCCTGTCTAAGGGCAATGTGTGGTGTAAATATTATGCAGAAAATTCGAAGTGTGGAAATTAGGAGAAGGTGTGGAGTTAATAAAAATATTAGTCAGAGGGCTGAAGAGGGTTTGTTGAGGTGGTTTGGTCATTTAGAGAGAATGGATCAAAGTAGAATGACATGGAGAGTGTATAAATCTGTAGGGGAAGGAAGGCGGGGTAGGGGTCGTCCTCGAAAAGGTTGGAGGGAGGGGGTAAAGGAGGTTTTGTGGGCGAGGGGCTTGGACTTCCAGCAAGCGTGCATGAGCGTGTTAGATAGGAGTGAATGGAGACGAATGGTATTTGGGACCTGACGATCTGTTGGAGTGTGAGCAGGGTAATATTTAGCGAAGGGATTCAGGGAAACCGGTTATTTTCATATAGTCGGACTTGAGTCCTGGAAATGGGAAGTACAATGCCTGCACTTTAAAGGAGGGGTTTGGGATATTGGCAGTTTGGAGGGATATGTTGTGTATCTTTATACGTATATGCTTCTAAACTGTTGTATTCTGAGCACCTCTGCAAAAACAGTGATTATGTGTGAGTGAGGTGAAAGTGTTGAATGATGATGAAAGTATTTTCTTTTTGGGGATTTTCTTTCTTTTTTGGGTCACCCTGCCTCGGTGGGAGACGACAGACTTGTTAAAAAAAATATATATATATTGAGGCTCAGTCCTCTGCTGCTTGGCGTTAATAAATGTTTAATATGGAGAGTTAAAGCCTATCTACTACACCAGGGTCATTAAGACTCCACGTTGACCTTTCCACCACCAGACAAGAAAATTTTAATCCCTAAAATAGGAACTAAAACCAACGCTCAATATATATACGTCGAGAAAGATACACCTCTCAGTGTATCCTATGCGAGTGAGTTACTTTTCATTATTCTGTCTCAAAAGCACTATAGCATGCGTACACAAATTAAGTAAAACATTATTTCGTATTTTCAAAAGCCTAACAAATCTTTACCCAAAAAAGGTAAGTTATGTATATTAAAATAATTAAGCTTCCATATCATTTAGTGGGACGGAAACTAACACTCAGTCAATACAATTCTATTTTATTCTATTTGATTTACCTTTATGGATCCCGTCCGGGTCTCTTCCAGTATGGTGACCCGGCATTGGCTCCCCGGGTAGGGAAGTGTCGTTGATCTTTTCTCGTACATGCCTGGCAGTCCTTCGGTGGGAAGTGGGGGTTCCTGTCCGGTGCTATGGACAAATGTCCCAAAAGTTAGTTTGCTCTAACGGTGGTTGGCGTGGGGTACAAGAAGGCCCAAAGCAGGCCTTCACAGGGACTTTGGCGTGGGGGGAAGGGTTGACGTGCAATGACTGGGAGTAAGGTTTCCAAGTCTTTGATGGCTAAGTACACAAGGTGTGCCGCCTCATCCTCCCGGGCTTGCCCCACTGAGGTCATTGGGAAGTGTCTACGGCGAAGGGGCATCGTAGCTGGGTAGTGCACTAGGGGTTTCGGAACGATCCGGTCACAATGGGCACAGAGCTCCTTTCGTGCCCGTTCAACAATCCGTGTAGTGGTGGAATACCCTAAGCGTAGGCGGTGGATATACGCCCGCAATTCCCTGGTCTGTATCCGAATACTTGGAGGGGGGCGCCCTGTGAGTCGCCCTGTCATACCAGCACCGGCTCTGTAAATCCCCAGGGTCAGGGTGTGGGCGTCTGGCCGCACTGGCAGCCAGTGCCCTGTGGCTGATGGAGACTGCAGCACGTGGCTGTGCCTTGAGTGTTGCGATCTTCGCAGCCTCATCTGCAGCATTATTGCCAGTGATACCCACATGGCTCGGGGTCCAGTTGATGGTGACTCTGAGACCCTGGGCCATGAGCGTCTGCAGGTCACCCCGGATGGATGTGATTAAAGTGTATGTTGTCCCTTGGCTCTCTGTGTATAATTGCCTGGATCGCTGCCTTGGAATCAACATGGATGACGGGGGATGTCGATGGTCTGCAATTGCATGCTGCAGAGCTTGTTGGATGGCAAAGAGTTCAACCTGGAGTATGGTGCAATGGTCCTGGAGGCGCCAACCTGCTGTCAGATTGCTGTGGAAGTCAATACAAACTAATGTCTTATTTTAAGCAAATTCTGATCGTATTAATTAAACAGGTTTGGATGAATTTAAACAAATTCTAATTCATTGTAAACGAATTGTGATTAATTTACGCAAATTCTGAGCATTTTATACAAATTCCAATTTTTAAAGAGGTGGACCAGTAAGGCAGTGGAAGGCCTCTATCAGAAGACCAAAAGCTCCAGTTGTGGGTCATTATATGATTAATTAAGACCCACGTCAGGAAACACTTGTGTTTCCTGACAAACCTTACCTAACCAAAGTCAAATATTGTATCGTATTATTTTTTAAAAAGATTGTGAATGATTATTGCTGTCTGTATGAGATACAATCACATAGGTAATCTATTTTATACATGAGCATAGCTCTGAAAATCCTCGGTAGCTCGTTCGCTAGCGCACACACTGAAGTCCGGAGTTCGAATCTCCTCCGGAACGGCTGGAAAACATTAGGGACGTATTTCCATAAGACACTTGCCGTCCTTGTTCACCCATCAGTTTAAAATGGGTACCTGGGAGTTAGTCGACTAGCGTGGGTCGCATCCTGGGAGAAAACTGACCTAATTTGCCTGAAATGCTCAGTATAACAAGGGGCTTTCTATATAGTAGTATGTCGTTGATGTCAGCTAGGTCTTTATACCTTGTACATGTACTTGTAGTAAATAAAGATATTATTATTATTATTATTATTATTATTATTATTATTATTATTATTATTATTATTATTATTATTATTATTATTATTATTATTATAGTGAGTTTAGTGTAGTTACCCGTAACGGTTAACGTGGTTACCAATTAGTACAGTTACACTAATTGTTAAGGGTAACTATAGTAATTTATTAAATGCAATTTCACTTATTATTATTTGTAAGTATTCTGTTAGGGTGAAACTGCACTTATTGTTAAGAAGAACTACGTTAACTGTTAGGGGAAGTTACATTAACTAATAAGGGTAACTACATCAACTATTTGGGGCAGCTACAGAGAAAGTACAACTAACAATTAGTGTAGTTACCTCTAAAAGTTAGTGTAGCGACTACTAACAGTGCAGTTACCCCCCCCCCCTCAAAATGTAGTTTCCCTGTAAAAGTGTAGTTACCCCTAACAATTAGTGTAGCTGCTACTAACAATTAGTGTAGCTGCTACTAACAATTAGTGTAGCTGCTACTAACAATTAGTGTAGCTGCTACTAACAATTAGTGTAGCTGCTACTAACAAATAGTGTAGCTGCTACTAACAATTAGTGTAGCTGCTACTAACAATTAGTGTAGCTGCTACTAACAATTAGTGTAGCTGCTACTAACAATTAGTGTAGCTGCTACTAACAATTAGTGTAGCTGCTACTAACAATTAGTGTAGCTGCTACTAACAATTAGTGTAGCTGCTACTAACAATTAGTGCAGTTAGTACTAAAAGTGACGTTAGTACTAACAATTAGTGTAGTTACCCCTAATAGTTAGTGTAGCGTCCACTACCAGGCAATGTAATTACCCAAATACTGTAGTTACCAAGAAGAAGAAAATAATAAGAAGAAAAAGAAGTAGAAGAAGGAGTAGAAGAAGTAGAACAAGAAGTAGAACAAGAAGTAGAAGAAGAAGTAGAACAAGAAGTAGAAGAAGAAGTAGAACAAGAAGTAGAAGAAGAAGTAGAAGAAGAAGTAGAAGTAGAAGAAGTAGTAGAAGAAGTAGAAGAAGAAGTAGAAGTAGAAGAAGTAGAAGAAGAAGTAGAAGAAGAAGTAGAAGAAGAAGTAGAAGAAGAAGTAGAAGTAGAAGAAGTAGAAGAAGAAGTAGAAGAAGAAGTAGAAGAAGAAGTAGAAGAAGAAGTAGAAGAAGAAGTAGAAGAAGAAGTAGAAGAAGAAGTAGAAGAAGAAGTAGAAGAAGAAGTAGAAGAAGAAGTAGAAGAAGAAGTAGAAGAAGAAGTAGAAGAAGAAGTAGAAGAAGAAGTAGAAGAAGAAGTAGAAGAAGAAGTAGAACAAGAAGTAGAACAAGAAGTAGAACAAGAAGTAGAAGAAGAAGTAGAAGAAGAAGTAGAAGAAGAAGTAGAAGAAGAAGTAGAAGAAGAAGTAGAAGAAGAAGTAGAACAAGAAGTAGAAGAAGAAGTAGAACAAGAAGTAGAACAAGAAGTAGAACAAGAAGTAGAACAAGAAGAAAGAGAAGCGTGTTGGTAAAGAAGAGGAAAAACGATCAAGAACAACAACAAACAACTAAACTTAGTGAGCCACGTTCCACATTCCCTGTCCCACCAACTGTTGTTGTTCTAGTGTTCTTGTTGTTCTAGTCTTCTTGTTGTTGTTATTCTAGTGTTGTTGTTGTTGTTGTTGTTGTTGTTGTTGTTCTAGTGCTAATGTTATTGTTGTTCTAGTGTTGTTGTTGTTCTAGTGTTAATGTTATTGTTGTTCTAGTGTTGTTGTTGTTGTTGTTCTAGTGCTAATGTTATTGTTGTTCTAGTGTTGTTGTTGTTCTAGTGTTAATGTTATTGTTGTTCTAGTGTTGTTGTTGTTCTAGTGTTAATGTTATTGTTGTTCTAGTGTTGTTGTTGTTCTAGTGCTAATGTTATTGTTGTTCTAGTGTTGTTGTTGTTCTAGTGTTAATGTTATTGTTGTTCTAGTGTTAATGTTATTGTTGTTCTAGTGTTAATGTTATTGTTGTTCTAGTGTTAATGTTATTGTTGTTCTAGTGTTAATGTTATTGTTGTTCTAGTGTTAATGTTATTGTTGTTCTAGTGTTAATGTTATTGTTGTTCTAGTGTTGTTGTTGTTCTAGTGTTAATGTTATTGTTGTTCTAGTGTTAATGTTATTGTTGTTCTAGTGTTAATGTTATTGTTGTTCTAGTGTTAATGTTATTGTTGTTCTAGTGTTAATGTTATTGTTGTTCTAGTGTTGTTGTTGTTCTAGTGTTAATGTTATTGTTGTTCTAGTGTTAATGTTATTGTTGTTCTAGTGTTGTTGTTGTTCTAGTGTTAATGTTATTGTTGTTCTAGTGTTGTTGTTGTTGTTGTTCTAGTGTTAATGTTATTGTTGTTCTAGTGTTAATGTTATTGTTGTTCTAGTGTTGTTGTTGTTCTAGTGTTAATGTTATTGTTGTTCTAGTGTTGTTGTTGTTCTAGTGTTAATGTTATTGTTGTTCTAGTGTTGTTGTTGTTCTAGTGTTAATGTTATTGTTGTTCTAGTGTTGTTGTTGTTGTTGTTCTAGTGTTGTTGTTGTTCTAGTGTTAATGTTATTGTTGTTCTAGTGTTGTTGTTGTTCTAGTGTTAATGTTATTGTTGTTCTAGTGTTAATGTTATTGTTGTTCTAGTGTTAATGTTATTGTTGTTCTAGTGTTGTTGTTGTTGTTGTTCTAGTGTTGTTGTTGTTCTAGTGTTAATGTTATTGTTGTTCTAGTGTTGTTGTTGTTGTTGTTCTAGTGTTAATGTTATTGTTGTTCTAGTGTTAATGTTATTGTTGTTCTAGTGTTAATGTTATTGTTGTTCTAGTGTTGTTGTTGTTGTTGTTCTAGTGTTGTTGTTGTTCTAGTGTTAATGTTATTGTTGTTCTAGTGTTAATGTTATTGTTGTTCTAGTGTTAATGTTATTGTTGTTCTAGTGTTGTTGTTGTTCTAGTGTTAATGTTATTGTTGTTCTAGTGTTAATGTTATTGTTGTTCTAGTGTTAATGTTATTGTTGTTCTAGTGTTGTTGTTGTTGTTGTTCTAGTGTTAATGTTATTGTTGTTCTAGTGTTCTTGTTGTTGTTGTTCTAGTGTTAATGTTATTGTTGTTCTAGTGTTCTTGTTGTTGTTGTTCTAGTGTTAATGTTATTGTTGTTCTAGTGTTCTTGTTGTTGTTGTTCTAGTGTTAATGTTATTGTTGTTCTAGTGTTCTTGTTGTTGTTGTTCTAGTGTTAATGTTATTGTTGTTCTAGTGTTAATGTTATTGTTGTTCTAGTGTTGTTGTTGTTCTAGTGTTAATGTTATTGTTGTTCTAGTGTTAATGTTATTGTTGTTCTAGTGTTAATGTTATTGTTGTTCTAGTGTTGTTGTTGTTCTAGTGTTAATGTTATTGTTGTTCTAGTGTTCTTGTTGTTGTTGTTCTAGTGTTAATGTTATTGTTGTTCGAGTGTTAATGTTATTGTTGTTCTAGTGTTCTTGTTGTTGTTGTTCTAGTGTTGTTGTTGTTGTTCTAGTGTTAATGTTATTGTTGTTCTAGTGTTAATGTTGTTGTTGTTCTAGTGTTGTTGTTGTTGTTGTTCTAGTGTTAATGTTATTGTTGTTCTAGTGTTAATGTTATTGTTGTTCTAGTGTTAATGTTATTGTTGTTCTAGTGTTAATGTTATTGTTGTTCTAGTGTTAATGTTATTGTTGTTCTAGTGTTAATGTTATTGTTGTTCTAGTGTTAATGTTATTGTTGTTCTAGTGTTGTTGTTGTTGTTGTTCTAGTGTTAATGTTATTGTTGTTCTAGTGTTCTTGTTGTTGTTGTTCTAGTGTTAATGTTATTGTTGTTCTAGTGTTAATGTTATTGTTGTTCTAGTGTTAATGTTATTGTTGTTCTAGTGTTAATGTTATTGTTGTTCTAGTGTTGTTGTTGTTCTAGTGTTAATGTTATTGTTGTTCTAGTGTTAATGTTATTGTTGTTCTAGTGTTAATGTTATTGTTGTTCTAGTGTTGTTGTTGTTGTTGTTCTAGTGTTAATGTTATTGTTGTTCTAGTGTTAATGTTATTGTTGTTCTAGTGTTAATGTTATTGTTGTTCTAGTGTTAATGTTATTGTTGTTCTAGTGTTCTTGTTGTTGTTGTTCTAGTGTTAATGTTATTGTTGTTCTAGTGTTAATGTTATTGTTGTTCTAGTGTTAATGTTATTGTTGTTCTAGTGTTCTTGTTGTTGTTGTTCTAGGGTTAATGTTATTGTTGTTCTAGTGTTAATGTTATTGTTGTTCTAGTGTTAATGTTATTGTTGTTCTAGTGTTGTTGTTGTTCTAGTGTTAATGTTATTGTTGTTCTAGTGTTAATGTTATTGTTGTTCTAGTGTTAATGTTATTGTTGTTCTAGTGTTAATGTTATTGTTGTTCTAGTGTTCTTGTTGTTGTTGTTCTAGTGTTAATGTTATTGTTGTTCTAGTGTTAATGTTATTGTTGTTCTAGTGTTAATGTTATTGTTGTTCTAGTGTTAATGTTGTTGTTGTTCTAGTGTTGTTGTTGTTGTTGTTCTAGTGTTAATGTTATTGTTGTTCTAGTGTTGTTGTTGTTCTAGTGTTAATGTTATTGTTGTTCTAGTGTTCTTGTTGTTGTTGTTCTAGTGTTAATGTTATTGTTGTTCTAGTGTTAATGTTATTGTTGTTCTAGTGTTGTTGTTGTTCTAGTGTTAATGTTATTGTTGTTCTAGTGTTAATGTTATTGTTGTTCTAGTGTTAATGTTATTGTTGTTCTAGTGTTAATGTTATTGTTGTTCTAGTGTTGTTGTTGTTCTAGTGTTAATGTTATTGTTGTTCTAGTGTTAATGTTATTGTTGTTCTAGTGTTAATGTTATTGTTGTTCTAGTGTTGTTGTTGTTCTAGTGTTAATGTTATTGTTGTTCTAGTGTTGTTGTTGTTGTTGTTCTAGTGTTAATGTTATTGTTGTTCTAGTGTTAATGTTATTGTTGTTCTAGTGTTAATGTTATTGTTGTTCTAGTGTTGTTGTTGTTGTTGTTCTAGTGTTGTTGTTGTTCTAGTGTTAATGTTATTGTTGTTCTAGTGTTAATGTTATTGTTGTTCTAGTGTTGTTGTTGTTCTAGTGTTAATGTTATTGTTGTTCTAGTGTTAATGTTATTGTTGTTCTAGTGTTAATGTTATTGTTGTTCTAGTGTTAATGTTATTGTTGTTCTAGTGTTGTTGTTGTTCTAGTGTTAATGTTATTGTTGTTCTAGTGTTAATGTTATTGTTGTTCTAGTGTTGTTGTTGTTCTAGTGTTAATGTTATTGTTGTTCTAGTGTTAATGTTGTTGTTGTTCTAGTGTTGTTGTTGTTGTTGTTCTAGTGTTGTTGTTGTTGTTGTTCTAGTGTTAATGTTATTGTTGTTCTAGTGTTAATGTTGTTGTTGTTCTAGTGTTGTTGTTGTTGTTGTTCTAGTGCTAATGTTATTGTTGTTCTAGTGTTCTTGTTGTTGTTGTTCTAGTGTTGTTGTTGTTCTAGTGTTAATGTTATTGTTGTTCTAGTGTTGTTGTTGTTCTAGTGTTAATGTTATTGTTGTTCTAGTGTTCTTGTTGTTGTTGTTCTAGTGTTAATGTTATTGTTGTTCTAGTGTTAATGTTATTGTTGTCCTAGTGTTCTTGTTGTTGTTGTTCTAGTGTTAATGTTATTGTTGTTCTAGTGTTGTTGTTGTTGTTGTTCTAGTGTTAATGTTATTGTTGTTCTAGTGTTAATGTTATTGTTGTTCTAGTGTTCTTGTTGTTGTTGTTCTAGTGTTAATGTTATTGTTGTTCTAGTGTTAATGTTATTGTTGTTCTAGTGTTAATGTTATTGTTGTTCTAGTGTTAATGTTATTGTTGTTCTAGTGTTGTTGTTGTTCTAGTGTTAATGTTATTGTTGTTCTAGTGTTAATGTTATTGTTGTTCTAGTGTTAATGTTATTGTTGTTCTAGTGTTGTTGTTGTTCTAGTGTTAATGTTATTGTTGTTCTAGTGTTGTTGTTGTTGTTGTTCTAGTGTTAATGTTATTGTTGTTCTAGTGTTGTTGTTGTTCTAGTGTTAATGTTATTGTTGTTCTAGTGTTAATGTTATTGTTGTTCTAGTGTTAATGTTATTGTTGTTCTAGTGTTGTTGTTGTTCTAGTGTTAATGTTATTGTTGTTCTAGTGTTGTTGTTGTTGTTGTTCTAGTGTTAATGTTATTGTTGTTCTAGTGTTAATGTTATTGTTGTTCTAGTGTTAATGTTATTGTTGTTCTAGTGTTGTTGTTGTTGTTGTTCTAGTGTTAATGTTATTGTTGTTCTAGTGTTGTTGTTGTTCTAGTGTTAATGTTATTGTTGTTCTAGTGTTGTTGTTGTTGTTGTTCTAGTGTTAATGTTATTGTTGTTCTAGTGTTGTTGTTGTTCTAGTGTTAATGTTATTGTTGTTCTAGTGTTGTTGTTGTTGTTGTTCTAGTGTTAATGTTATTGTTGTTCTAGTGTTAATGTTATTGTTGTTCTAGTGTTAATGTTATTGTTGTTCTAGTGTTAATGTTATTGTTGTTCTAGTGTTGTTGTTGTTCTAGTGTTAATGTTATTGTTGTTCTAGTGTTAATGTTATTGTTGTTCTAGTGTTGTTGTTGTTCTAGTGTTAATGTTATTGTTGTTCTAGTGTTAATGTTGTTGTTGTTCTAGTGTTGTTGTTGTTGTTGTTCTAGTGTTGTTGTTGTTGTTGTTCTAGTGTTAATGTTATTGTTGTTCTAGTGTTAATGTTATTGTTGTTCTAGTGTTCTTGTTGTTGTTGTTCTAGTGTTAATGTTATTGTTGTTCTAGTGTTAATGTTATTGTTGTCCTAGTGTTCTTGTTGTTGTTGTTCTAGTGTTAATGTTATTGTTGTTCTAGTGTTGTTGTTGTTGTTGTTCTAGTGTTAATGTTATTGTTGTTCTAGTGTTAATGTTATTGTTGTTCTAGTGTTCTTGTTGTTGTTGTTCTAGTGTTAATGTTATTGTTGTTCTAGTGTTAATGTTATTGTTGTTCTAGTGTTAATGTTATTGTTGTTCTAGTGTTAATGTTATTGTTGTTCTAGTGTTGTTGTTGTTCTAGTGTTAATGTTATTGTTGTTCTAGTGTTAATGTTATTGTTGTTCTAGTGTTAATGTTATTGTTGTTCTAGTGTTGTTGTTGTTCTAGTGTTAATGTTATTGTTGTTCTAGTGTTGTTGTTGTTGTTGTTCTAGTGTTAATGTTATTGTTGTTCTAGTGTTGTTGTTGTTCTAGTGTTAATGTTATTGTTGTTCTAGTGTTAATGTTATTGTTGTTCTAGTGTTAATGTTATTGTTGTTCTAGTGTTGTTGTTGTTCTAGTGTTAATGTTATTGTTGTTCTAGTGTTGTTGTTGTTGTTGTTCTAGTGTTAATGTTATTGTTGTTCTAGTGTTAATGTTATTGTTGTTCTAGTGTTAATGTTATTGTTGTTCTAGTGTTGTTGTTGTTGTTGTTCTAGTGTTAATGTTATTGTTGTTCTAGTGTTGTTGTTGTTCTAGTGTTAATGTTATTGTTGTTCTAGTGTTGTTGTTGTTGTTGTTCTAGTGTTAATGTTATTGTTGTTCTAGTGTTGTTGTTGTTCTAGTGTTAATGTTATTGTTGTTCTAGTGTTGTTGTTGTTGTTGTTCTAGTGTTAATGTTATTGTTGTTCTAGTGTTGTTGTTGTTGTTGTTGTTCTAGTGTTAATGTTATTGTTGTTCTAGTGTTAATGTTATTGTTGTTCTAGTGTTAATGTTATTGTTGTTCTAGTGTTGTTGTTGTTCTAGTGTTAATGTTATTGTTGTTCTAGTGTTCTTGTTGTTGTTGTTCTAGTGTTAATGTTATTGTTGTTCTAGTGTTAATGTTATTGTTGTTCTAGTGTTCTTGTTGTTGTTGTTCAAGTGTTGTTGTTGTTGTTGTTCTAGTGTTAATGTTATTGTTGTTCTAGTGTTAATGTTGTTGTTGTTCTAGTGTTGTTGTTGTTGTTGTTCTAGTGCTAATGTTATTGTTGTTCTAGTGTTCTTGTTGTTGTTGTTCTAGTGTTGTTGTTGTTCTAGTGTTAATGTTATTGTTGTTCTAGTGTTAATGTTATTGTTGTTCTAGTGTTAATGTTATTGTTGTTCTAGTGTTAATGTTATTGTTGTTCTAGTGTTAATGTTATTGTTGTTCTAGTGTTGTTGTTGTTGTTGTTCTAGTGTTGTTGTTGTTGTTGTTCTAGTGTTAATGTTATTGTTGTTCTAGTGTTGTTGTTGTTGTTGTTCTAGTGTTAATGTTATTGTTGTTCTAGTGTTGTTGTTGTTCTAGTGTTAATGTTATTGTTGTTCTAGTGTTAATGTTATTGTTGTTCTAGTGTTAATGTTATTGTTGTTCTAGTGTTAATGTTATTGTTGTTCTAGTGTTGTTGTTGTTCTAGTGTTAATGTTATTGTTGTTCTAGTGTTGTTGTTGTTCTAGTGTTAATGTTATTGTTGTTCTAGTGTTCTTGTTGTTGTTGTTCTAGTGTTAATGTTATTGTTGTTCTAGTGTTAATGTTATTGTTGTTCTAGTGTTAAGGTTATTGTTGTTCTAGTGTTAATGTTATTGTTGTTCTAGTGTTAATGTTATTGTTGTTCTAGTGTTGTTGTTGTTCTAGTGTTAATGTTATTGTTGTTCTAGTGTTAATGTTATTGTTGTTCTAGTGTTGTTGTTGTTCTAGTGTTAATGTTATTGTTGTTCTAGTGTTAATGTTATTGTTGTTCTAGTGTTGTTGTTGTTCTAGTGTTAATGTTATTGTTGTTCTAGTGTTCTTGTTGTTGTTGTTCTAGTGTTAATGTTATTGTTGTTCTAGTGTTAATGTTATTGTTGTTCTAGTGTTAAGGTTATTGTTGTTCTAGTGTTAATGTTATTGTTGTTCTAGTGTTAATGTTATTGTTGTTCTAGTGTTAATGTTATTGTTGTTCTAGTGTTAATGTTATTGTTGTTCTAGTGTTGTTGTTGTTCTAGTGTTAATGTTATTGTTGTTCTAGTGTTAATGTTATTGTTGTTCTAGTGTTGTTGTTGTTGTTGTTCTAGTGTTAATGTTATTGTTGTTCTAGTGTTGTTGTTGTTGTTCTTCTAGTGTTAATGTTATTGTTGTTCTAGTGTTAATGTTATTGTTGTTCTAGTGTTGTTGTTGTTGTTGTTCTAGTGTTAATGTTATTGTTGTTCTAGTGTTGTTGTTGTTGTTCTTCTAGTGTTAATGTTATTGTTGTTTTAGTGTTCTTGTAGTTGTTCTAGTGTTTGTGTTGTTCCAGTGCTCTTGTTATTGTTCTAGTGTTCTTGTTGCTGCTCTAGTGTTATTGATGTTCTTCTAGTGTTCTTGTTATTGTTCTAGTGTTCCCTTGTTGCTGTTACTGTTCCGATAATCTTGTTCTTGCTGTTCTAGTGCTTTTGTTGTTGTTGATCAAGCGTTCTTGTTGCTGTTCTAGTGTTTTTCTTGTTGTTCTAGTGTTCTTGTTGTTGCTTTTCTAGTGTTATTGTGGATGTTCTAGTGTTCCTGTTGCTGTTTGTGTGTTCAATTTGTTCTAGTGTTCTTGTTGCTGTTGCTGTTCTAGTGCTCTTGTTGTTGTTGTTCTAGTGCTCTTGTTGTTGTTGTTCTAGTGCTCTTGTTGTTGTTGTTCTAGTGTTCTTGTTGTTGTTGTTCTAGTGTTCTTGTTGCTGTTGTTCTAGTGCTCTTGTTGTTGTTGTTCTAGTGTTCTTGTTGTTGTTGTTCTAGTGTTCTTTTGTTCCAGTGCCCATGTTGTTGCTCTAGTGTTCTTCCGTGTACTTGTTGCTGCTGTTCCAGTGTACTTGTTTTTATTGTTGCTACTGCAACTGTTACTGCTGCTCCTACAACTGTTACTGTTGCTCCTACAACTGTTACTGCTGCTCCTACAACTGTTACTGCTGCTCCTACAACTGTTACTGCTGCTCCTACAACTGTTACTGCTGCTCCTACAACTGTTACTGCTGCTCCTACAACTGTTACTGCTGCTCCTACAACTGTTACTGCTGCTCCTACAACTGTTACTGCTGCTCCTACAACTGTTACTGCTGCTCCTACAACTGTTACTGCTGCTCCTACAACTGTTACTCCTGCTAATACAACTATTACTGCTGCTCCTACAACTGTTACTGCTGCTGCCTACAACTGTTACTGCTGCTCCTACAACTACTGCTGCTTACTGCTGCTCCTACGACTGTTAGTGCTGCTCCTACAACTGTTACTGCTGCTCCTACAACTACTGCTGCTCCTACAACTGCTGCTTCTACAACTGTTACTGCTCCTACGACTACACAACTGTTACTGCTGCTTCTACACCTGTTACTGCTGCTCCTACAACTGTTACTGCTGCTCCTACAACTGTTACTGCTGCTCCTACAACTGTTACTGCTGCTCCTACAACTGTTACTGCTGCTCCTACAACTGTTACTACTGCTTCTACACCTGTTACTGCTGCTCCTACAACTGTTACTGCTGCTCCTACAACTGTTACTGCTGCTCCTACAACTGTTACTACTGCTTCTACACCTGTTACTGCTGCTCCTACAACCTACTACAACTGTTACTGCTGCTCCTACAACTGTTACTGCTGCTCCTACAACTGTTACTGCTGCTCCTACAACTGTTACTACTGCTTCTACACCTGTTACTGCTGCTCCTACAACTGTTACTGCTGCTCCTACAACTGTTACTGCTGCTCCTACAACTGATACTGCTGCTCCTACAACTGTTACTGCTGCTCCTACAACTGCCGCTGTTGCCCTGCAACTGTTATTGCTGCTTCAACAACTGTTACTGCTGCTCCTACAACTGTTACTCCTGCTAATACAACTATTACTGCTGCTCCTACAACTGTTACTGCTACTCCTACGACTGTTACTACTGCTCCTAGAACTGTTACTGTTAATGCTACAACTGTTACTGTTAGCCCTACAACTGTTACTGTTAGCCCTACAACTGCTACTGCTGCTCCTACAACTGCTACTGTTGCTCCTACAATTGTTACTGTTGATGCTGCAACTGTTACTGGTGCTCCTACAACTACTGCTGCTCGTACAACTGTTTCTGCTGCTCCTACGACTGTTACTGCTGCTCCTATGACTGTTATTGCTGCTCCTACAACTGTTACTGCTGCTCCTACAACTACTGCTGCTCCTACAACTGTTTCTGCTGCTTCTACAACTGTTACTGCTGCTCCTACGACTGTTAGTGCTGCTCCTACAACTGTTACTGCTGCTCCTACAACTACTGCTGCTCCTACAACTGTTTCTGCTGCTTCTACAACTGTTACTGCTGCTCCTACGACTGCTACTGCTGCTCCTACAACTGTTACTGCTGCTCCTACAACTGTTACTGCTGCTCCTACAACTGTTCCTGCTTCTCCTGCAACTGCTTCTGTTGCTTCTACAAATATTACTGTTGTTCTTACAACTACTACTGTTGTTCTTACAACTACTACTGTTGCTCCTACGACTGTTACTGTTATTCCTACAACTGTTACTCTTGTTATTTCAACTGCTTCTGTTGCTTCTACAACTGTTACTGCTGCTCCTACAACTGTTATTATTGTTCTTACAACTGCTTCTGTTGCTTCTACAACTGTTACTGTTGCTCCTACAACTGTTACTGTTGCTCCTACAACTGTTACTGTTGCTCCTACAACTGTTATTGTTGCTCCTACAACTGTCACTGCCGCTGTTACATGTTACTGTTTCTCATACAATTGATATTGTTGCTCCTACAACTGTTACTGCTGCTCCTACAAATGTTACTGTTTCTCCTACAACTGCTACTGTTGTTCTAACAACTGTTACTGTTGCTCCTACATCTGTTACTGCTGCTCCTGCTACTGTTACTGTTGGTTCTACAACTGTTACCTTTGCTCCTGCAACTGTTACAGTTACTTCTACAACTGTTACTGTTGCTCCTACATTTGCTACTATTGCTTTTAAAACTGCTACTGCTGTTACTTTAACTGCTACTTCTGCAACTGCTACTGCTTTTCCAGGAACTGCTACTGCTACTTCTAAAATACTACTGCTGTTGTAATCAGTACTCTTACAACTGCTACTGCTGTTCCTACAGCTGCTATTCCTACAACTGCTACTGCTGTTATAATTAGTACTCCAGCAACTGCTACTGCTGCTCCTACAACTACTACTTCTATAACTGCTACTGCTGCTCCTGCAACTGTCACTCCTTCTCCCACACTGCTACTCCTACTACTCCTACTCCTACAACTGCTACTCCTGCTCCTCCATCTGCTACTGGTGATTCTACAACTATTTCTACAACTGCTACTGCTGCTCCTACAACTTCTACTGCTGCTCCTACAACTGCTATTACTGCTCCTACAACTGCTACTGCTGCTCCTACAACTGCTACTGCTGCTCCTACAACTGCTACTGCTGCTCCTACAACTGCTACTGCTGCTCCTACAACTGCTACTGCTGCTATAATTAGTACTGCAACTGCTTCTGCTGCTACTACCTCTACAACTGCTTTAATACTACTCCTGCAGCAATATTTATTGCTCCTGCAGCTGTTGCTGCTGCTCCTGCTGCACAGTCCCTGATGCAGCTGCTGACAATGTTGCCAGTAAACTGATCAAAAAATTAATACCAACATACACGACATTGTCAAATTATGTCATTTCCAGATGACAAATTATTTCCCGAGTATTATTGCTGTTGCTCTGTGTTAATTATTTACCAATATTCGCTTTCTAACTTTCCTATGATTAGTAATTTTCTCCCAATCCCACCATGTCTATGTACTATGCAATATATATATATATATATATATATATATATATATATATATATATATATATATATATATATATATATATATATATATATATATATATATATATATATATATATATATATATATATATATATATATATGTCGTGCCGAATAGGCAGAACTTGCGAACTTGGCTTAAATAGCAACGCTCATCTTGCCATATAGGACAAGTGAAAATTTGTGTATACAATAATTTCGCCAAAATCATTCTGAACCTAACGAAAAAAATATATTTGATTGTGTTTGTTTAGTACTAAATTATTGTAAATATATTTAAAATATATTTAGTTGGGTTAGGCTAAACTAAATTGCTCTTGTTATAATGAGGTTAGGTAAGTTTTCTAAGATTCTTTTGGTGCAAAATTAAAAATTTTTACATTAACATTAATGAAAAAAATATATCTTTAAAGGTATAAGAGAAAATTTCAGAAAGGACTTAATTTTAAATGAGTTCGGCTAATTGACCAGTTTTACATATTCGGCACGACATACATATATGTATATATATATATATATATATATATATATATATATATATATATATATATATATATATATATATATATATATATATATATATATATATATTTAGAACTGTCCTGGGGACCCTCATCCTCAGAGAAAAGAATAAACTTGCTTCAGGAAAAAATCAAGGTTCTCCCTGAAGCTGTTTGAGAATTTTCTTCTACCACCCCCTATATTTAACATATATTTTATTTAAAGACAAAATACATTCACAAAGATACAATAGAAAGTAAAACAACATAGGTAACTCAGCGCTACATCTCGAATCCTTCGTCCAGTTCCCCGGCGGTGGGCCGCGTGCCCAGAATGCTGCAGGCATTTCCTCTCTGGATCGCAACACTGAGTCTCTGAAAGAGGAAGCTGGTCGCCCTGTGGTCCTTGGTTTCTATGATGAGCTTTTCACCCAGCTCTTTGAGGAACTTCAGAGCACACTTGCCACATGCTCCAAGGGTCTCCGACCCTATTGGGATGAAGTTATAGCAAGGGGGAGGGTCTTCATATTGGCGGATCTTCTGGGTCTCCCTGTGGCTGGCAGCTCCACCCCCTTCCACTACCGAGTATGGCAAGTAGGTGTCTGCCAATGTGGCGGCACAGATGTAGTCCCAGGCAGTCTGCTTTCCATCCTTCCAAGGCAGCATAGTGGCTCCATCAGGACGCTTTTGACTTCCGTCAGACCTCTGCACTTGGGGTTCCCGTTGAGCTGGGCAACGTGCTGTGGCGAGGCTTCTCTTTATGATGTCACTGACCTCCTCATGCCTGGCATACTTCCCTTCTGCTAAGTGACACACGAGACCATGAAGTCCGAATTGATCAGCTATCTCCCTGCCGCAAATACACCTATGTTCGGTGAGGATGGGGGCGGCTAGGCGAAGAGCAACACCAATCCAAATAGCCTGTGGGTCTAGTCGAGTGCCCAAGGAGGAATTGGGTTCAGCTAACAGGAAATCTCCTGAGTGTGGTGCCTTCACTGCCAGGAGACGAGCTTTGTCCTTTCCTGAGGCGTTGGAGAGCATTGTGTTGGAGATTTTTTCCATGATCGGTTTGTCCCAGTGGGACTATTTGTATTCTTTGGGAGGAGCTGGTCTACTGGAGGAATCTGTAAGGGTGTCCCACCGAATCACTGCTTCAGTAAACCTGGGGTCTTGAGCTCCTACCACGTCTCTCAAGCGTTCGGGAACTATCTTCTTGACTAATGCACTGGAAGCCAAACACGAAGACAGAAAAGCAGATAAAGCAACATGCGTTATATATATATATATATATATATATATATATATATATATATATATATATATATATATATATATATATATATATATATATATATATATATATATATATATATATATATATGTTCAAAACAACCACTGTGAAAGAGTAGTGAAATTCCAAGCGCTTTCGTGACTACTCACATTGTCAAGGAACTATGAGAGTAATACATCAAAGGAAGGCAATTAGTTAAAGGGCTTAGACCATACCTCACAGTCAACTCCCACAACAAAGAAACACCTGACGCGCGACAATACCGGACTCATAAGAAAAGAGGAACACTGCAGTAGGTCAGCTGGTACAACTAGACAGGTCCTCACGACATCCCACTAACAAAATATTCTACCCAAGAAATAAGGTTTATTGTTCAATGCATTATTAAACTCTTCCCAAATTTTATTAATTATAAATGAATCTAATTTATATAAACCAAAGGAAATGTTCATATTATTTTCAAAACTGCTTCTTATGAAACAAGATTCAATTATATTCCTGTCGACCATGGACTTGCTTGATACTACTTTCTCAACTTTTTGAAAATCAATTGGATGGTTAAAATCTCTCACATGAATAAATAGAGCATTGGAATCTTGTCCAGTTCTAATGCTATATTTATGTTGTTTTAATCTAAGTTCGAGATGAAAAGCTGTAAGCCTTCTCCATGAAAGCTGGCTGCCTTGGATCAACGTGTAGCGCAAGCTGCACGCCAAGGTATTGTCCAGTGTGGGTAGATAGGTATAGCACTGCGTACCTTGTTCCAAGGTTCGTAGGTTCGAGTCTCCTTCAGCCAGAGATCAGTGTTTGTGTATATTTCGGCTGCTCTTGCGAATTCCTTGCGTATATATATATATATATATATATATATATATATATATATATATATATATATATATATATATATATATATATATATATATATATATATATATACTCAGAAATTAATTTACGTAAAACACTAGGTATTTAGGTCAGATTAATGCTTTTAAAGCTTTTTATTTAAATAAAACAATGGAGCAGATTTTTTATGTATTGATGAGTAGTTTAGGAATATTCACGCATATATTGCAAAAAATCACATTCGGTGTAACACGTCTTTTCTTCACCTTTCTTTACCTCCACCCTCATATTTTCTCTTCTTTTGCACATCCCGTTTCACCTCCTCTTTCTCCTCGTCCCTGTCCCACCAATGACAACGTTTCTCTCAGTCTCGGCCACAACACAACAATCCACGATCATTTTTCAAGCGCCAAAATACAATCAGAAACGAAAGTTCCTCACTTCAGGAATTTTGATCCCGTAAGTTATCCCATGCAATTTTTATTAGTGTTTTTCTTCCATTGTTACCTTCTTATATCCGCTGAATTGTTTGCGTGTTTCTTGTCATCATGTGTCGAATCTTGTTTAGTTCAGCTGAAGAGGCTGTGTTGTATAGAGCAGTGATGCTCATTCCTTCTCTTTCTCAAATAATGGATTCGTGCTTATGTATTTAGACGTATATCACACATGAAGATGCTCCTAGAAGGTATGGTGATGTTAAGGTGAGTGTAATTTGGATCAGATCATAGGTTTAGCAGTAAGATTGTATATAATTGATATGCTGGGAAGATTATGAAAAGTAGGTGAAGTACCAAGGATGAAAGTGAGGATGTCACAGTTGGGGGAGGCAATGGAATATCACCTGCTCACCAGCCTGTAAATTGTACACGCAAGATTAATTTAAAAATGATAATAGCAACTTGATTTTCTCCTGCTGTACATTGTGTGCTGATGGCAGCCGCTTCTAAACATCTACTTCTTGTTTTATCGTCCGCTCTCATGACGAGTCTTGCGTCCGCCAGTGACGAGAGGTGTAAATGCATCTCTCGGTGGATGAGACACATGCATTGCTGGTATTTTGAGTTTCGTGGCAACGTTTGTCTTCTGACGTCATGCTGTTGATGTTGTGTCGGCTTCCTCCTACGTAATATTTCTCTCTTATTAACTAAATTAAATTAAGTTGTTTGCTTGTCTGACTGTCTCAGCTAGTTACCTCCCAGTATCTCCACCAACTCCTTGTTTTTATACTCATCTGTTTCTTTTTAAATGTCTTTTGATCTCTCGCGTGAACTAATGCTAAACTTTTCTAGTTTCACAAGAATAAAACTTATTACTGTATTGTTTCACAATTTTGAGAGAGAGAGAGAAAAGTGTGCTAGTTGCTACCTCTTGGAAGGCAGGTCCCTGGAAGGTAGTTATGCATGGAAGCCAGGGAAGGCAGGTCCCTGGTGGCTAATCATGTATGGACGCCAGGGAAGGCAAGTCCCTGGTGGCTAATCATGTATGGACGTCAGGGAAGGCAGATCCCTGGTACGTAGTTAGGTATGGACGCCAGGGAAGGCAGGTCCCTGGTAGGTAGTCATGTATGGACGCCAGGGAAGGCAAATCCCTGGTAGGTAGTCAGGTATGGACGCCATACAAGGCAAGTCCCTGGTAGGTAGCCAGGTATGGACGCCAGGGAAGGCTAGTCCCTGGTAGGCAGTCAAGTATAGACGCCAGGTAAGGCAGGTCTCTGGTAGGTAGTCATGTATGGACGCAAGGGAAGGCAGGTCCCTGGTAGGAAGTCATGTATAGACGCCAGGGAAGGCAGGTCCCTGGTAGGAAGACATGTGTGGACGCCAGGGAAAGCAGGTCCCTGGTAGGTAGTCAAATATGGACGCCAGGGAAGGCAGGTCTCTGGTAGGTTGTCAGGAATGGGCGCCAGGGAAGGCAGGTCCCTGATAGGTAGTCAGGTATGGACGCCAGGCAGGCAGCTCCCTGGTAGGTAGTCAAGTATAGACGCCAGGGAAGGCAAGTCCCTGGTAGCTAGTCATGTATGGACGCCATGGAAGGCAGGTCCCTGGTAGGTAGTCATGTATGGACGCCAGTGAAGGCAGGATCCCGGTAGGTAGTCATGCATGGACGCCAGGGAAGGCAGGTCCCTGGTAGGTAGTCATGAATGGACGCCACAGAAGGCAGGTCCCTGGGAGGAAGTCATGAATGGACGCCAGACAAGGCAGGTCTCTGGTAGGTAGTCAGGTATGGGCTCCAGGGAAGGCAGGTCCCTGGTAGGCAGTCAGGTACGGACGCCAGGAAAGGCAGGTCCCTGGTAGGTAGTCTGGTATGGACGGCATAGGAGGCAAGTCCCTGGTAGATAGTCATGTATGGACGCCAGAGAAGGGAAGTCCCTATTAGGTAGTCAGGTACCGACGCCATAAAAGCCATGTCCCTGGTAGGTAGTCATGTATGGACGTCAGGGAAATCAGGTCCCAGGTAGGTAGTCAAGTATAGACGCCAGGTATGGCAGGTCCTTGGTAGGTAGTCATGTATGGACGCCAGGGAAGGCAGGTCCCTGGTAGGTAGTCAGGTATGGACGCCAGGGAAGTCAGGTCGCTGGCAGGTAGTCAAGTATGGACGCCATAGAAAGCAAGTCCCTGGTAGGTAGTCAGGTATGGACGCCAGAGAAGGCTGGTCCCTGGTAGGCAATCAAGTATAGACGCCAGGAAAGGCAGGTCCCTGGTAGGTAGTCAGGTATGGACGCCAGGTAAGGCAGGTCCCTGGTAGGTAGTCATGAATGGACGCCAGGGAAGGTAGGTCCCTGGTAGGTAGTCATGTATGGACGCCAGGGAAGGGAAGTCCCTGGTAGGTAGTCAGGTATGGACGCCATAGAAGGCAAGTCCCTGGTAGGTAATCATGTATGGGCGCCATCGAAGGCAGGTCCCTAGTAGGTAGTCATGTATGGACGCCAGGGAAGGCAGGTCCCTTGTAGGTAGTCAAGTATGGTCGCCAGAGAAGAGAGGTCCCTGGTAGGTTGTCATGTATGGACGCCAAGGAAGGCAGGTCCGAGGTAGGAAGTCATGTATGGACGCTAGGGAAGGCAGGTCCCTGGTAGGTAGTCAAGTATGGACGCCAGAGAAGGCAGGTCCCTGGTAGGTAGTCATGTATGGACGCCAGGGAAGGCAGGTCCTTGGTAGGTAGTCAGGTATGGACGAAATAGAAGGCAGGCCCCTGGTAAGTAGTCATGTATGGACGCCAAAGAAGGCAGGTCCATGGCAGGAAGTCATGTATGGTCGCCAGGGAAGGCAGGTCCCTGGTAGGTAGTCAGGTATGGACGCCATACAAGGCAAGTCCCTGGAAGGTAGTCAGGTATGGACGCCAGGGAAGGCTGGTCCCTGGTAGGCAGTCAAGTATAGACGCCAGGTAAGGCAGGTCCCTGGTAGGTAGTCATGTATGGACGCAAGGGAAGGCAGGTCCCTGGTAGGAAGTCATGTATAGACGCCAGGGAAGGCAGGTCCCTGGTAGGAAGACATGTGTGGACGCCAGGGAAAGCAGGTCCCTGGTAGGTAGTCAAATATGGACGCCAGGGAAGGCAGGTCCCTGGTAGGTAATCATGTATGGACGCCAGGGAAGGCAGGTCCCTTGTATGTAGTCATGTATGGACGGCAGGGAAGGCAGGTCCCTGATAGGTAGTTAGGTATGGACGCCATGGAAGGCAGGTCCCTGGTAAGTAGTCATGTATGGACGCCAGGGAAGGCAAGTCCCGGGTAGGTAGTCAGGTATGAACGCCAGGGAAGGCAAGTCCCTGGTAGGTAGTCAGGTATGGACGCCATAGAAGGCAGGTCCCTGGTAGGCAGTCATGCATGAACGTCGGGGAGGGCAGGTCTCTCGCAGGTAGTCATGTATGGACGCCAGGGAAGGCAGATCCCTGGTAGGTAGACAGATATGGACGCCAGGGAAGGCAGGTCCCTGGTAGATAGTCAGGTATGGACGCCAGAGAGGGCAGGCCCCTAGTAGGCAGTCAGGTATAGACGACATAGAAGGCAAGTCCCTGGTAGGTAGTCATGTATGGACGCCAAAGAAGGAAGGTCCCTGGTAGGTAGTCAGGTATGGACGCCATAAAAGACAAGTCCCTGAAAGGTAGCCATGTATGGACGCCAGCGAAGGCAGGTCCCTGGTAGGTAGTCAGGTATGGACGGAAGAGAAGGCAGGTCCCTGGTAGGTAGTCAGGTATGGACGCCAGAGAAGGCAGGTCCCTGGTAGGTAGTCAAGTATGGACGCCATAGAAAGCAAGTCCCTGGTAGGTAGTCAGGTATGGACGCCAGGGAAGGCAGGTCTCTGGTAGGCAGTCAAGTATAGACGCCAGGTAAAGCAGGTCCCTGGTAGGTAGTCAGGTATAGACGTCAGGAAAGGCAGGCCCCTGGAAAGTAGTCATGTATTGACGCAAGGGAAGGCAGGTCCCTGGTAGGTAGTCATGTATGGACGCCAGGGAAAGGAGGTCCCTGGTAGGTAGTCAGGTATGGAAGCCATAGAAGGCAAGTCCCTGGTAGATAGTCAGGTATGGACGTCAGGGAAGGCTGGTCCCTGGTAGGTGGTCAAGTATGGACGTCAGGGAAGGCAGGTCCCTGGTAGGAAGTCATGCTTGGACGCCAGGGAAGGCAGGACACTGGTAGGTAGTCATGAATGGACGCCAAAGAAGGCAGGTCCCTGGTAGGAAGTCATGTATGGGCGCCAGGGAAGGCAGGTCCCTGGTAGGTAGCCAGGTATGGACGCCTGGGAAGGCAGGTCCCTGGTAGGTAGTCAAGTATAGACGCCAGGTAAGGCAGGTCCGTGGTAGGTAGTCATGTATGGACGTCAGGGAAGGCAGGTCCCTGGTAGGCAGTCATGTATGGACGCCAGGGAAAGCAGGTCCCTGGTAGGTAGTCATGTATGGGCGCCATCGAAGGCAGGTCTCTGATACGTAGTCATGTATGGACGCCAGGGAAGGCAGGTCCTTCGTAGGAAGTCAAGTATAGACGCCAGGTAAGGCAGGTCCCTGGAAGGTAGTCATGTATGGACGCCAGGGAAGGCAGGTCCCTTGTAGGTAGTCATGTATGGTCGCCAGAGAAGAGAGGTCCCTGGTAGGTTGTCATGTATGGACGCCAAGGAAGGCAGGTCCCAGGTAGGAAGTCATGTATGGACGCTAGGGAAGGCAGATCTCTGGTAGGTAGTCAAGTATGGACGCCAGAGAAGGCAGGTCCCTGGTAGGTAGTCATGTATGGACGTCAGGGAAGGCAGGTCCCTGGTAGGTAGTCAGGTATGGACGAAATAGAAGGCAGGTCCCTGGTAAGTAGTCATGTATGGACGCCAAAGAAGGCAGGTCCATGGTAGGAAGTCATGTATGGACGCCAGGGAAGACAAATCCCTGGTAGGTAGTCAGGTATGGACGCCATACAAGGCAAGTCCTTGGTAGATAGCCAGGTATGGACGCCAGGGAAGGCTGGTCCCTGGTACCCAGTCAAGTATAGACGCCAGGTAAGGCAGGTCTCTGGTAGGTAGTCATGTATGGACGCAAGGGAAGGCAGGTCCCTGGTAGGAAGTCATGTATAGACGCCAGGGAAGGCAGGTCCCTGGTAGGAAGACATGTGTGGACGCCAGGGAAAGCAGGTCCCTGGTAGGTAGTCAAATATGGACGACAGGGAAGGCAGGTCTCTGGTAGGTTGTCAGGAATGGGCGCCAGGGAAGGCAAGTCCCTGGTAGGTAGTCAGGTAAGGACGCCAGGGAAGGCAGGTCCCTGATAGGTAGTCAGGCATGGACGCCAGGCAGGCAGGTCCCTGGTAGGCAGTCAGGTATGGACGAAAGTTAAGGCAAGTCCCTGGTAGGTAGTCAAGTATAAACGCCAGGGAAGGCAAGTCCCTGGTAGGTAGTCATGTATGGACGCCATGGAAGGCAGGTCCCTGGTAGGTAGTCATGTATGGACGCCAGTGAAGGCAGGATCCCGGTAGGTAGTCATGCATGGACACCAGGGAAGGCAGGTCCCTGGCAGGTAGTCATGAATGGACGCCACAGAAGGCAGGTCGCTGGCAGGAAGTCATGTATGGACGCCAGACAAGGCAGGTCTCTGGTAGGTAGTCAGGTATGGGCTCCAGGGAAGGCAGGTCCCTGGTAGGTAGTCAGGTATGGACGCCAGGGAAGGCAGGTCCCTGGTAGGTAGTCTGGTATGGACGTCATAGAAGGCAAGTCCCTGGTAGATAGTCATGTATGGACGCCAGGGAAGGGAAGTCCCTGGTAGGTAGTCAGGTACCGACGCCATAAAAGCCATGTCCCTGGTAGGTAGTCATGTATGGACGCCAGGGAAGGCAGGTCCCAGGTAGGTAGTCAAGTATAGACGCCAGGTAAGGCAGGTCCTTGGTAGGTAGTCATGTATGGACGCCAGGGAAGGCAGGTCCCTGGTAGGTAGTCAGGTATGGACGCCAGGGAAGTCAGGTCGCTGGCAGGTAGTCAAGTATGGACGCCATAGAAAGCAAGTCCCTGGTAGGTAGTCAGGTATGGACGCCAGGGAAGGCAGGTCTCTGGTAGGCAGTCAAGTATAGACGCCAGGTAAAGCAGGTCCTTGATAGGCAGTCATGTATGGACTCCAGGTAATGCAGGTCCCTGGTCGGTAGTCAGGTATAGACGTCAGGAAAGGCAGGCCCCTGGAAAGTAGTCATGTATTGACGCAAGGGAAGGCAGGTCCCTGGTAGGTAGTCAGGTATGGACGTCAGGGAAGGCTGGTCCCTGGTAGGCAGTCAAGTATAGACGGCAGGCAAGGCAGGTCCCTGGTAGGTAGTCATGTATGGACGTCAGGGAAGGCAGGTCCCTGGTAGGAAGTCATGCATGGGCGCCAGAAAAGGCAGGACACTGGTAGGTAGTCATGAATGGACGCCAAAGAAGGCAAGTCCCTGCTAGGAAGTCATCTATGGGCGCCAGGGAAGGCAGGTCCCTGGTAGGAAGACATGTATGGACGCCAGGGAAGGAAAGTCCCTGGTAGGTAGTCAGGTGTGGAGGTCAGGGAAGGCAAGCCCCTCGTAGGAAGTCAGGTATGGACGCCAGGGATGGCAGGTCCCTGGTAGGTAGCCAGGTATGGACGCCAGGTAAGACAGGTCTTTGGTAGGTAGTCAGGTATGAACGCCAGGGAAGGCAGGTCCCTGGTAGGTAGCCAGGTATGGACGCCAGGGAAGGCAGGTCCCTGGTAGGTAGTCAAGTATAGACGCCAGGTAAGGCAGGTCCCTGGTAGGTAGTCATATATGTACGCCAGAAAAGGCAGGTCTCTGGTAGGTAGTCAGGTATGGGCACCAGGGAAGGGAGGTCCCTGGTAGGTAGTCAGGTATGGACGCCAAAGAAGGCAGGTCCCTGGTATGTAGACAGGTATGGACGCCAGGGAAGGCAGGTTCCTGGTAGGTAGTCATGCATGGAGGGCAGGGAAGGCAGGTCCCTGGTAGGTAATCATGTATGGACGCCAGGGAAGGCAGGTCCCTGGAAGGAAGTCATGTATGGACGCCAGGGAAGGCAGGTTCCTGGGAGGTACTCATGTATAGACGCCAGGGAAAGCAGGTCTCTGGTAGGTAGTCAAGTATGGGCGCCAGGGAAGGCAGGTCCCTGGAAGGTACTCAGGTATGAACGCCAGGGAAGGCAAGTCCCTGGTAGGTAGTCAGGTATGGACGCCATAGAAGGCAGGTCCCTGGTAGGCAGTCATGCATGAACGTCGGGGAGGGCAGGTCTCTCGCAGGTAGTCATGTATGGACGCCAGGGAAGGCAGGTCCCTGGTAGGTAGTCATGTATGGACGCCAGGGAAGGCAGGTCCCTGGTAGGTAGTCAGGTATGGACGCCAGAGAGGGCAGGCCCCTAGTAGGCAGTCAGGTATAGACGACATAGAAGGCAAGTCCCTGGTAGGTAGTCATGTATGGACGCCAAAGAAGGAAGGTCCCTGGTAGGTAGTCAGGTATGGACGCCATAAAAGACAAGTCCCTGGTAGATAGTCATGTATGGACGCCAGCGAAGGCAGGTCCCTGGTAGGTAGTCAAGTATAGACGGAAGGTAGATGTAGGCAGGTCCCTGGTAGGTAGTCAGGTATGGACGCCAGGGAAGTCAGGTCGCTGGCAGGTACTCAAGTATGGACGCCATAGAAAGCAAGTCCCTGGTAGGTAGTCAGGTATGGACGCCAGGGAAGGCAGGTCTCTGGTAGGCAGTCAAGTATAGACGCCAGGTAAAGCAAGTCCCTGGTAGGCAGTCAGGTACGGACGCCAGGAAAGGCAGGTCCCTGGTAGGTAGTCAGGTATGGACGCCAGGAAAGGTAGCCCCATAGTCATGTATTGACGCAAGGGAAGGCAGGTCCCTGGTAGGTAGTCATGTATGGACGCCAGGGAAGGGAAGTGCCTGGTAGGTAGTGAGGTATTGATGCCATAGAAGGCAAGTCCCTGGTAGGTAGTCAGGTATGGACGTCAGGGAAGGCTGGTCCCTGGTAGGCAGTCAAGTATAGACGGCAGGCAAGGCAGGTTCCGGGTAGGAAGTCATGCATGGACGCCAGGGAAGGCAGGACACTGGTAGGTAGTCATGAATGGACGCCAAAGAAGGCAGGTCCCTGGTAGGTAGTCATGTATGGACTCCAGGGAAGGAAAGTCCCTGGTAGGTAGTCAGGTGTGGAGGTCAGGGAAGGCAGGCCCCTCGTAGGTAGTCAGGTATGGACGCCAGGGAAGGCAGGTCCCTGGTGTAGTAGGTAGTGGTAGGTGTATGGACGCCAGGGATGGCAGGTCCCTGGTAGGTAGCCAGGTATGGGCGCCAGGTAAGACAGGTCCTTGGTAGGTAGTCAGGTATGGGCGCCATCGAAGGCAGGTCTCTGGTACGTAGTCATGTATGGACGCCAAGGAAGGCAGGTCCTTCGCAGGAAGTCAAGTATAGACGCAAGGTAAGGCAGGTCCCTAGTAGGTAGTCATGTATGGACGCCAGGGAACGCAGGTCCCTTGTAGGTAGTCATGTATGGTCGCCAGAGAAGGGAGGTCCCTGGTAGGTTGTCATGTATGGACGCCAAGGAAGGCAGGTCCCAGGTAGGAAGTCATGTATGGACGCTAGGGAAGGCAGGTCCCTGGTAGGTAGTCAAGTATGGACGCCAGAGAAGGCAGGTCCCTGGTAGGTAGTCATGTATGGACGCCAGGGAAGGCAGGTCCCTGGTAGGTAGTCCGGTATGGACGCCATAGAAGGCAAGTCACTGGTAGGTAGTCAGGTATGGACGCCAGGGAAGGCAGGTCCGTGGTAGGAAGTCATGTATGGACGCCAGGGAAGGCAGGTCCCTGGTAGGTAGTCAGGTATGGACGCCATAGAAGGCAAGTCCCTGGAAGGTAGTCAGGTATGGACGCCAGGGAAGGCTGGTCCCTGGTAGGCAGTCAAGTATAGACGCCAGGTAAGGCAGGTCCCTGGTAGGTAGTCATGTATGGACGCAAGGGAAGGCAGGTCCCTGGTAGGAAGTCATGTATGGACGCCAGAGAAGGCAGGTCCGTGGTAGGAAGACATGTGTGGACGCCAGGGAAAGCAGGTCCCTGGTAGGTAGTCAAATATGGACGCCAGGGAAGGCAGGTCTCTGGTAGGTTGTCAGGAATGGGCGCCAGGGAAGGCAAGTCCCTGGTAGGTAGTCAGGTAAGGACGCCAGGGAAGGCAGGTCCCTGATAGGTAGTCAGGTATGGACGCCAAGGAAGGCAGGTCCCTGGTAGTTAGTCAGGTATGGAAGAAAGTTAAGGCAAGTCCCTGGTAGGTAGTCAAGTATAAACGCCAATGAAGGCAGAACCCTGGTAGGTAGTCGTGTATGGACGCCAGGGAAGGCAGGTCCCTGGTAGGTAGTCATCTGTGGACGCCAGTGAAGGCAGGATCCTGGTAGGTAGTCATGTATGGACGCCAGGGAAGGCAGGTCCCTGGTAGGTAGTCATCTGTGGACGCCAGTGAAGGCAGGATCCTGGTAGGTAGTCATGTATGGACGCCAGACAAGGCAGGTCTCTGGTAGGTAGTCAGGTATGGGCTCCAGGGAAGGCAGGTCCCTGGTAGGTAGTCAGGTATGGACGTCATAGAAGGCAAGTCCCTGGTAGGTAGTCTGGTATGGACGTCATAGAAGGCAAGTCCCTGGTAGATAGTCATGTATGGACGCCAGGGAAGGGAAG